>NW_025745210.1:189367-241867 GCF_021184085.1 Oncorhynchus gorbuscha
TCAGTTCTCACACTCATACAAGAGACAGTTCCCCCTCACTCTCACACACATACAGAGACAGTTCCCCCTCACTCTCACACACATACAAAGATACAGTTCTCACTCTCACACACATACAGACAGTTCTCACTCTCACACACATACAAAGAGACAGTTCTCACTCTCACACACATACAAAGAGACAGTTCTCACTCTCACACACATACAAAGAGACAGTTCTCACTCTCACACACATACAAAGAAACAGTTCTCACTCTCACACACGTACAAAGAGACAGTTCTCACTCTCACACACATAAAAAGAGACAGTTCCCCCTCACTCTCACACACATACAGAGAGACAGTTCCCCCTCACTCTCACACACATACAAAGAGACAGTTCTCACTCTCACACACATACAAAGAAACAGTTCCCCCTCACTCTCACACACATACAAAGAGACAGTTCTCACTCTCACACACATACAAAGAGACAGTTCTCACTCTCTCACACACACATACAAAGAGACAGTTCCCCCTCACCCTCACACACATACAAAGAGACAGTTCCCCCTCACTCTCACACACATACAAAGAGACAGTTCTCACTCTCACACACATACAAAGAGACAGTTCCCCCTGACTCTCACACACATACAGACATTTCTCTCTCTCACACACATACAAAGAGACAGTTCTCACTCACACACATACAAAGAGACAGTTCTCACTCTCACACACATACAAAGAGACAGTTCTCACTCTCACACACATACAAAGAGACAGTTCTCACTCTCACACACATACAGAGACAGTTCCCCTCACTCTCACACACATACAAGAGACAGTTCCCCCTCACTCTCACACACATACAAAGAGACAGTTCTCACTCTCACACACATACAAAGAAACAGTTCTCACTCTCACACACATAAAAAGAGATAGTTCTCACTCTCACACACATACAAAGAGACAGTTCTCACTCTCACACACATACAAAGAGACAGTTCTCACTCTCACACACATACAGAGACAGTTCCCCCTCACTCTCACACTCATACAAGAGACAGTTCCCCCTCACTCTCACACACATACAAAGAGACAGTTCTCACTCTCACACACATACAAAGAGACCGTGCTCACTCTCACACACATACAAAGAGACAGTTCTCACTCTCACACACATACAAAGAGACAGTTCTCACTCTCACACACATACAAAGAGACCGTTCTCACTCTCACGCACATACAAAGAGACAGTTCTCACACACATACAAAGAGACAGTTCTCACTCTCACACACATACAGACATTTCTCTCTCTCACACACATACAAAGAGACAGTTCTCAGTCTCACACACATACAAAGAGACAGTTCTCACTCTCACACACATACAAAGAGACAGTTCTCACTCTCACACACATACAAAGAGACAGTTCTCACTCTCACTCTCACACACATACAAAGAGACAGTTCCCCCTCACTCTCACACACATACAAAGAGACAGTTCTCACTCTCACACACATACAAACAGACAGTTCTCCCTGACTCTCACACACATACAGACATTTCTCTCTCTCACACACATACAAAGAGACAGTTCTCACTCTCACACACATACAAAGAGACAGTTCTCACTCTTACACACATACAAAGATACAGTTCTCACTCTCACACACATACAAAGAGACAGTTCTCACTCTCACACACATACAAAGAGACAGTTCTCACTCTCACACACATACATAGATAGTTCCCCCTCACTCTCACACACATACAGAGACAGTTCCCCCTCACTCTCACACACATACAGAGACAGTTCCCCCTCACTCTCACACACATACAAAGAGACAGTTCCCCCTCACTCTCACACACATACAAAGAGACAGTTCCCACTCTCACACACATAGAGAGACAGTTCCCCCTCACTCTCACACACATACAAAGAGACAGTTCCCCTCACTCTCACACACATACAAAGAGACAGTTCTCACTCTCACACACATACAAAGAGACAGTTCTCACTCTCACACACATACAAAGAGACAGTTCTCACTCTCACACACATACAAAGAGACAGTTCTCACTCTCACACACATACAGAGACAGTTCCCCTCACTCTCACACACATACAAAGAGTCAGTTCTCACACTCATACAAGAGACAGTTCCCCCTCACTCTCACACACATACAGAGACAGTTCCCCCTCACTCTCACACACATACAAAGAGACAGTTCTCACTCTCACACACATACAGACAGTTCTCACTCTCACACACATACAAAGAGACAGTTCTCACTCTCACACACATACAGACAGTTCTCATTCTCACACTCATACAAGAGACAGTTCCCCCTCACTCTCACACACATACAAAGAGACAGTTCTCACTCTCACACACATACAAAGAGACAGTTCTCACTCTCACACACATACAAAGAGACAGTTCTCACTCTCACACACATAAAAAAAGACAGTTCCCCCTCACTCTCACACACATACAAAGAGACAGTTCCCCCTCACTCTCACACACATACAAAGAGACAGTTCTCACTCTCACACACATACAAAGAAACAGTTCCCCCTCACTCTCACACACATACAAAGAGACAGTTCTCACTCTCACACACATACAAAGAGACAGTTCCCCCTCACTCTCACACACATACAAAGAGACAGTTCTCACTCTCACACACATACAGAGACAGTTCCCCCTCACTCTCACACACATACAAAGAGACAGTTCCCCCTCACTCCCACACACATACAAAGAGACAGTTCTCACTCTCACACACATACAAAGAGACAGTTCTCACTCTCACACACATACAAAGAGACAGTTCTCACTCTCACACACATACAAAGAGACAGTTCTCACTCTCACACACATACAAAGAAACAGTTCTCACTCTCACACACGTACAAAGAGACAGTGCTCACTCTCACACACATAAAAAGAGACAGTTCCCCCTCACTCTCACACACATACAAAGAGACAGTTCCCCCTCACTCTCACACACATACAAAGAGACAGTTCTCACTCTCACACACATACAAAGAAACAGTTCCCCCTCACTCTCACACACATACAAAGAGACAGTTCTCACTCTCACACACATACAAAGAGACAGTTCTCACTCTCTCACACACACATACAAAGAGACAGTTCCCCCTCACCCTCACACACATACAAAGAGACAGTTCCCCCTCACTCTCACACACATACAAAGAGACAGTTCTCACTCTCACACACATACAAAGAGACAGTTCCCCCTGACTCTCACACACATACAGACATTTCTCTCTCTCACACACATACAAAGAGACAGTTCTCACTCTCACACACATACAAAGAGACAGTTCTCACTCTCACACACATACAAAGAGACAGTTCTCACTCTCACACACATACAAAGAGACAGTTCTCACTCTCACACACATACAGAGACAGTTCCCCCTCACTCTCACACACATACAAGAGACAGTTCCCCCTCACTCTCACACACATACAAAGAGACAGTTCTCACTCTCACACACATACAAAGAAACAGTTCTCACTCTCACACACATAAAAAGAGATAGTTCTCACTCTCACACACATACAAAGAGACAGTTCTCACTCTCACACACATACAAAGAGACAGTTCTCACTCTCACACACATACAAAGAAACAGTTCCCCCTCACTCTCACACACATACAGAGACAGTTCCCCCTCACTCTCACACTCATACAAGAGACAGTTCCCCCTCACTCTCACACACATAAAAAGAGACAGTTCCCCCTCACTCTCACACACATACAAAGAGACAGTTCCCCCTCACTCTCACACACATACAAAGAGACAGTTCTCACTCTCACACACATACAAAGAAACAGTTCCCCCTCACTCTCACACACATACAAAGAGACAGTTCTCACTCTCACACACATACAAAGAGACAGTTCTCACTCTCTCACACACACATACAAAGAGACAGTTCTCACTCTCACACACATACAAAGAAACAGTTCCCCCTCACTCTCACACACATACAAAGAGTCAGTTCTCACACTCATACAAGAGACAGTTCCCCCTCACTCTCACACACATACAGAGACAGTTCCCCCTCACTCTCACACACATACAAAGAGACAGTTCTCACTCTCACACACATACAGACAGTTCTCACTCTCACACACATACAAAGAGACAGTTCTCACTCTCACACACATACAGACAGTTCTCATTCTCACACTCATACAAGAGACAGTTCCCCCTCACTCTCACACACATACAAAGAGACAGTTCTCACTCTCACACACATACAAAGAGACAGTTCTCACTCTCACACACATACAAAGAGACAGTTCTCACTCTCACACACATAAAAAGACAGTTCCCCCTCACTCTCACACACATACAAAGAGACAGTTCCCCCTCACTCTCACACACATACAAAGAGACAGTTCTCACTCTCACACACATACAAAGAAACAGTTCCCCCTCACTCTCACACACATACAAAGAGACAGTTCTCACTCTCACACACATACAAAGAGACAGTTCCCCCTCACTCTCACACACATACAAAGAGACAGTTCTCACTCTCACACACATACAGAGACAGTTCCCCCTCACTCTCACACACATACAAAGAGACAGTTCCCCCTCACTCCCACACACATACAAAGAGACAGTTCTCACTCTCACACACATACAAAGAGACAGTTCTCACTCTCACACACATACAAAGAGACAGTTCTCACTCTCACACACATACAAAGAGACAGTTCTCACTCTCACACACATACAAAGAAACAGTTCTCACTCTCACACACGTACAAAGAGACAGTGCTCACTCTCACACACATAAAAAGAGACAGTTCCCCTCACTCTCACACACATACAAAGAGACAGTTCCCCCTCACTCTCACACACATACAAAGAGACAGTTCTCACTCTCACACACATACAAAGAAACAGTTCCCCCTCACTCTCACACACATACAAAGAGACAGTTCTCACTCTCACACACATACAAAGAGACAGTTCTCACTCTCTCACACACATACAAAGAGACAGTTCCCCCTCACCCTCACACACATACAAAGAGACAGTTCCCCCTCACTCTCACACACATACAAAGAGACAGTTCTCACTCTCACACACATACAAAGAGACAGTTCCCCCTGACTCTCACACACATACAGACATTTCTCTCTCTCACACACATACAAAGAGACAGTTCTCACTCTCACACACATACAAAGAGACAGTTCTCACTCTCACACACATACAAAGAGACAGTTCTCACTCTCACACACATACAAAGAGACAGTTCTCACTCTCACACACATACAGAGACAGTTCCCCCTCACTCTCACACACATACAAGAGACAGTTCCCCCTCACTCTCACACACATACAAAGAGACAGTTCTCACTCTCACACACATACAAAGAAACAGTTCTCACTCTCACACACATAAAAAGAGATAGTTCTCACTCTCACACACATACAAAGAGACAGTTCTCACTCTCACACACATACAAAGAGACAGTTCTCACTCTCACACACATACAAAGAAACAGTTCCCCCTCACTCTCACACACATACAGAGACAGTTCCCCCTCACTCTCACACTCATACAAGAGACAGTTCCCCTCACTCTCACACACATAAAAAGAGACAGTTCCCCCTCACTCTCACACACATACAAAGAGACAGTTCCCCTCACTCTCACACACATACAAAGAGACAGTTCTCACTCTCACACACATACAAAGAAACAGTTCCCCCTCACTCTCACACACATACAAAGAGACAGTTCTCACTCTCACACACATACAAAGAGACAGTTCTCACTCTCTCACACACACATACAAAGAGACAGTTCTCACTCTCACACACATACAAAGAAACAGTTCCCCCTCACTCTCACACACATACAGAGACAGTTCCCCCTCACTCTCACACTCATACAAGAGACAGTTCCCCCTCACTCTCACACACATACAAAGAGACAGTTCTCACTCTCACACACATACAAAGAGACAGTTCTCACTCTCACACACATACAAAGAGACAGTTCTCACTCTCACACACATAAAAAGAGACAGTTCCCCCTCACTCTCACACACATACAAAGAGACAGTTCCCCCTCACTCTCACACACATACAAAGAGACAGTTCTCACTCTCACACACATACAAAGAAACAGTTCCCCCTCACTCTCACACACATACAAAGAGACAGTTCTCACTCTCACACACATACAAAGAGACAGTTCCCCCTCACTCCCACACACATACAAAGAGACAGTTCTCACTCTCACACACATACAAAGAGACAGTTCTCACTCTCACACACATACAAAGAGACAGTTCTCACTCTCACACACATACAAAGAGACAGTTCTCACTCTCACACACATACAAAGAGACCGTTCTCACTCTCACGCACATACAAAGAGACAGTTCTCACACACATACAAAGAGACAGTTCTCACTCTCACACACATACAGACATTTCTCTCTCTCACACACATACAAAGAGACAGTTCTCACTCTCACACACATACAAAGAGACAGTTCTCACTCTCACACACATACAAAGAGACAGTTCTCACTCTCACTCTCACACACATACAAAGAGACAGTTCCCCCTCACTCTCACACACATACAAAGAGACAGTTCTCACTCTCACACACATACAAAGAGACAGTTCCCCCTGACTCTCACACACATACAGACATTTCTCTCTCTCACACACATACAAAGAGACAGTTCTCACTCTCACACACATACAAAGAGACAGTTCTCACTCTTACACACATACAAAGATACAGTTCTCACTCTCACACACATACAAAGAGACAGTTCTCACTCTCACACACATACAAAGAGACAGTTCTCACTCTCACACACATACATAGATAGTTCCCCCTCACTCTCACACACATACAGAGACAGTTCCCCCTCACTCTCACACACATACAGAGACAGTTCCCCCTCACTCTCACACACATACAAAGAGACAGTTCCCCCTCACTCTCACACACATACAAAGAGACAGTTCCCACTCTCACACACATACAGAGACAGTTCCCCCTCACTCTCACACACATACAAAGAGACAGTTCCCCCTCACTCTCACACACATACAAAGAGACAGTTCTCACTCTCACACACATACAAAGAGACAGTTCTCACTCTCACACACATACAAAGAGACAGTTCTCACTCTCACACACATACAAAGAGACAGTTCTCACTCTCACACACATACAGAGACAGTTCCCCCTCACTCTCACACACATACAAAGAGTCAGTTCTCACACTCATACAAGAGACAGTTCCCCCTCACTCTCACACACATACAGAGACAGTTCCCCCTCACTCTCACACACATACAAAGAGACAGTTCTCACTCTCACACACATACAGACAGTTCTCACTCTCACACACATACAAAGAGACAGTTCTCACTCTCACACACATACAGACAGTTCTCATTCTCACACTCATACAAGAGACAGTTCCCCCTCACTCTCACACACATACAAAGAGACAGTTCTCACTCTCACACACATACAAAGAGACAGTTCTCACTCTCACACACATACAAAGAGACAGTTCTCACTCTCACACACATAAAAAGAGACAGTTCCCCCTCACTCTCACACACATACAAAGAGACAGTTCCCCCTCACTCTCACACACATACAAAGAGACAGTTCTCACTCTCACACACATACAAAGAAACAGTTCCCCCTCACTCTCACACACATACAAAGAGACAGTTCTCACTCTCACACACATACAAAGAGACAGTTCCCCCTCACTCTCACACACATACAAAGAGACAGTTCTCACTCTCACACACATACAGAGACAGTTCCCCTCACTCTCACACACATACAAAGAGACAGTTCCCCCTCACTCCCACACACATACAAAGAGACAGTTCTCACTCTCACACACATACAAAGAGACAGTTCTCACTCTCACACACATACAAAGAGACAGTTCTCACTCTCACACACATACAAAGAGACAGTTCTCACTCTCACACACATACAGCGACAGTTCCCCCTCACTCTCACACACATACAAGAGACAGTTCCCCCTCACTCTCACACACATACAAAGAGACAGTTCTCACTCTCACACACATACAAAGAGACAGTTCTCACTCTCACACACATACAAAGAGACAGTTCTCACTCTCACACACATACAAAGAGACAGTTCTCACTCTCACACACATACAAAGAAACAGTTCTCACTCTCACACACGTACAAGGGACAGTTCTCACTCTCACACACATAAAAAGAGACAGTTCCCCCTCACTCTCACACACATACAAAGAGACAGTTCCCCCTCACTCTCACACACATACAAAGAGACAGTTCTCACTCTCACACACATACAAAGAAACAGTTCCCCCTCACTCTCACACACATACAAAGAGACAGTTCTCACTCTCACACACATACAAAGAGACAGTTCTCACTCTCTCACACACACATACAAAGAGACAGTTCCCCCTCACCCTCACACACATACAAAGAGACAGTTCCCCCTCACTCTCACACACATACAAAGAGACAGTTCTCACTCTCACACACATACAAAGAGACAGTTCCCCCTGACTCTCACACACATACAGACATTTCTCTCTCTCACACACATACAAAGAGACAGTTCTCACACACATACAAAGAGACAGTTCTCACTCTCACACACATACAAAGAGACAGTTCTCACTCTCACACACATACAAAGAGACAGTTCTCACTCTCACACACATACAGAGACAGTTCCCCCTCACTCTCACACACATACAAGAGACAGTTCCCCCTCACTCTCACACACATACAAAGAGACAGTTCTCACTCTCACACACATACAAAGAAACAGTTCTCACTCTCACACACATAAAAAGAGATAGTTCTCACTCTCACACACATACAAAGAGACAGTTCTCACTCTCACACACATACAAAGAGACAGTTCTCACTCTCACACACATACAAGAGACAGTTCCCCCTCACTCTCACACTCATACAAGAGACAGTTCCCCCTCACTCTCACACACATACAAAGAGACAGTTCTCACTCTCACACACATACAAAGAGACAGTTCTCACTCTCACACACATACAAAGAGACAGTTCTCACTCTCACACACATAAAAAGAGACAGTTCCCCCTCACTCTCACACACATACAAAGAGACAGTTCCCCCTCACTCTCACACACATACAAAGAGACAGTTCTCACTCTCACACACATACAAAGAAACAGTTCCCCCTCACTCTCACACACATACAAAGAGACAGTTCTCACTCTCACACACATACAAAGAGACAGTTCCCCCTCACTCTCACACACATACAAAGAGACAGTTCTCACTCTCACACACATACAGAGACAGTTCCCCCTCACTCTCACACACATACAAAGAGACAGTTCCCCCTCACTCCCACACACATACAAAGAGACAGTTCTCACTCTCACACACATACAAAGAGACAGTTCTCACTCTCACACACATACAAAGAGACAGTTCTCACTCTCACACACATACAAAGAGACAGTTCTCACTCTCACACACATACAGCGACAGTTCCCCCTCACTCTCACACACATACAAGAGACAGTTCCCCCTCACTCTCACACACATACAAAGAGACAGTTCTCACTCTCACACACATACAAAGAGACAGTTCTCACTCTCACACACATACAAAGAGACAGTTCTCACTCTCACACACATACAAAGAGACAGTTCTCACTCTCACACACATACAAAGAAACAGTTCTCACTCTCACACACGTACAAAGAGACAGTTCTCACTCTCACACACATAAAAAGAGACAGTTCCCCCTCACTCTCACACACATACAAAGAGACAGTTCCCCCTCACTCTCACACACATACAAAGAGACAGTTCTCACTCTCACACACATACAAAGAAACAGTTCCCCCTCACTCTCACACACATACAAAGAGACAGTTCTCACTCTCACACACATACAAAGAGACAGTTCTCACTCTCTCACACACACATACAAAGAGACAGTTCCCCCTCACCCTCACACACATACAAAGAGACAGTTCCCCCTCACTCTCACACACATACAAAGAGACAGTTCTCACTCTCACACACATACAAAGAGACAGTTCCCCCTGACTCTCACACACATACAGACATTTCTCTCTCTCACACACATACAAAGAGACAGTTCTCACTCTCACACACATACAAAGAGACAGTTCTCACTCTCACACACATACAAAGAGACAGTTCTCACTCTCACACACATACAAAGAGACAGTTCTCACTCTCACACACATACAGAGACAGTTCCCCCTCACTCTCACACACATACAAGAGACAGTTCCCCCTCACTCTCACACACATACAAAGAGACAGTTCTCACTCTCACACACATACAAAGAAACAGTTCTCACTCTCACACACATAAAAAGAGATAGTTCTCACTCTCACACACATACAAAGAGACAGTTCTCACTCTCACACACATACAAAGAGACAGTTCTCACTCTCACACACATACAAGAGACAGTTCCCCCTCACTCTCACACTCATACAAGAGACAGTTCCCCCTCACTCTCACACACATACAAAGAGACAGTTCTCACTCTCACACACATACAAAGAGACAGTTCTCACTCTCACACACATACAAAGAGACAGTTCTCACTCTCACACACATACAAAGAGACAGTTCTCACTCTCACACACATACAAAGAGACCGTTCTCACTCTCACGCACATACAAAGAGACAGTTCTCACACACATACAAAGAGACAGTTCTCACTCTCACACACATACAGACATTTCTCTCTCTCACACACATACAAAGAGACAGTTCTCAGTCTCACACACATACAAAGAAACAGTTCTCACTCTCACACACATACAGACATTTCTCTCTCTCACACACATACAAAGAGACAGTTCTCACTCTCACACATACAAAGAGACAGTTCTCACTCTCACACACATACAAAGAGACAGTTCTCACTCTTACACACATACAAAGAGACAGTTCTCACTCTCACACACATACAAAGAGACAGTTCTCACACACATACAGAGACAGTTCCCCCTCACTCTCACACACATACAAAGAGTCAGTTCTCACACTCATACAAGAGACAGTTCCCCCTCACTCTCACACACATACAGAGACAGTTCCCCCTCACTCTCACACACATACAAAGAGTCAGTTCTCACACTCATACAAGAGACAGTTCCCCCTCACTCTCACACACATACAAAGAGACAGTTCTCACTCTCACACACATACAGACAGTTCTCACTCTCACACACATACAGACAGTTCTCACTCTCACACACATACAAAGAGACAGTTCTCACTCTCACACACATACAGACAGTTCTCATTCTCACACTCATACAAGAGACAGTTCCCCCTCACTCTCACACACATACAAAGAGACAGTTCTCACTCTCACACACGTACAAAGAGACAGTTCTCACTCTCACACACATAAAAAGAGACAGTTCCCCCTCACTCTCACACACATACAAAGAGACAGTTCCCCCTCACTCTCACACACATACAAAGAGACAGTTCTCACTCTCACACACATACAAAGAAACAGTTCCCCCTCACTCTCACACACATACAAAGAGACAGTTCTCACTCTCACACACATACAAAGAGACAGTTCTCACTCTCTCACACACACATACAAAGAGACAGTTCCCCCTCACCCTCACACACATACAAAGAGACAGTTCCCCCTCACTCTCACACACATACAAAGAGACAGTTCTCACTCTCACACACATACAAAGAGACAGTTCCCCCTGACTCTCACACACATACAGACATTTCTCTCTCTCACACACATACAAAGAGACAGTTCTCACTCTCACACACATACAAAGAGACAGTTCTCACTCTTACACACATACAAAGATACAGTTCTCACTCTCTCACACATACAAAGAGACAGTTCTCACTCTCACACACATATATAGATAGTTCCCCCTCACTCTCACACACATACAGAGACAGTTCCCCCTCACTCTCACACACATACAGAGACAGTTCCCCCTCACTCTCACACACATACAAAGAGACAGTTCTCACTCTCACACACATACAAAGAAACAGTTCTCACTCTCACACACGTACAAAGAGACAGTTCTCACTCTCACACACATAAAAAGAGACAGTTCCCCCTCACTCTCACACACATACAAAGAGACAGTTCCCCCTCACTCTCACACACATACAAAGAGACAGTTCTCACTCTCACACACATACAAAGAAACAGTTCCCCCTCACTCTCACACACATACAAAGAGACAGTTCTCACTCTCACACACATACAAAGAGACAGTTCTCACTCTCTCACACACACATACAAAGAGACAGTTCCCCCTCACCCTCACACACATACAAAGAGACAGTTCCCCCTCACTCTCACACACATACAAAGAGACAGTTCTCACTCTCACACACATACAAAGAGACAGTTCCCCCTGACTCTCACACACATACAGACATTTCTCTCTCTCACACACATACAAAGAGACAGTTCTCACTCTCACACACATACAAAGAGACAGTTCTCACTCTCACACACATACAAAGAGACAGTTCTCACTCTCACACACATACAAAGAGACAGTTCTCACTCTCACACACATACAGAGACAGTTCCCCCTCACTCTCACACACATACAAGAGACAGTTCCCCCTCACTCTCACACACATACAAAGAGACAGTTCTCACTCTCACACACATACAAAGAAACAGTTCTCACTCTCACACACATAAAAAGAGATAGTTCTCACTCTCACACACATACAAAGAGACAGTTCTCACTCTCACACACATACAAAGAGACAGTTCTCACTCTCACACACATACAGAGACAGTTCCCCCTCACTCTCACACTCATACAAGAGACAGTTCCCCCTCACTCTCACACACATACAAAGAGACAGTTCTCACTCTCACACACATACAAAGAGACAGTTCTCACTCTCACACACATACAAAGAGACAGTTCTCACTCTCACACACATACAAAGAGACAGTTCTCACACACATACAAAGAGACCGTTCTCACTCTCACGCACATACAAAGAGACAGTTCTCACACACATACAAAGAGACAGTTCTCACTCTCACACACATACAGACATTTCTCTCTCTCACACACATACAAAGAAACAGTTCTCACTCTCACACACATACAGACATTTCTCTCTCTCACACACATACAAAGAGACAGTTCTCACTCTCACACATACAAAGAGACAGTTCTCACTCTCACACACATACAAAGAGACAGTTCTCACTCTTACACACATACAAAGAGACAGTTCTCACTCTCACACACATACAAAGAGACAGTTCTCACTCTCACACACATACAAAGAGACAGTTCTCACTCTCACACACATACAAAGAGACAGTTCTCACACACATACAGAGACAGTTCCCCCTCACTCTCACACACATACAAAGAGTCAGTTCTCACACTCATACAAGAGACAGTTCCCCCTCACTCTCACACACATACAGAGACAGTTCCCCCTCACTCTCACACACATACAAAGAGACAGTTCTCACTCTCACACACATACAGACAGTTCTCACTCTCACACACATACAGACAGTTCTCACTCTCACACACATACAAAGAGACAGTTCTCACTCTCACACACATACAGACAGTTCTCATTCTCACACTCATACAAGAGACAGTTCCCCCTCACTCTCACACACATACAAAGAGACAGTTCTCACTCTCACACACGTACAAAGAGACAGTTCTCACTCTCACACACATAAAAAGAGACAGTTCCCCCTCACTCTCACACACATACAAAGAGACAGTTCCCTCTCACTCTCACACACATACAAAGAGACAGTTCTCACTCTCACACACATACAAAGAAACAGTTCCCCCTCACTCTCACACACATACAAAGAGACAGTTCTCACTCTCACACACATACAAAGAGACAGTTCTCACTCTCTCACACACACATACAAAGAGACAGTTCCCCCTCACCCTCACACACATACAAAGAGACAGTTCCCCCTCACTCTCACACACATACAAAGAGACAGTTCTCACTCTCACACACATACAAAGAGACAGTTCCCCCTGACTCTCACACACATACAGACATTTCTCTCTCTCACACACATACAAAGAGACAGTTCTCACTCTCACACACATACAAAGAGACAGTTCTCACTCTTACACACATACAAAGATACAGTTCTCACTCTCTCACACATACAAAGAGACAGTTCTCACTCTCACACACATATATAGATAGTTCCCCCTCACTCTCACACACATACAGAGACAGTTCCCCCTCACTCTCACACACATACAGAGACAGTTCCCCCTCACTCTCACACACATACAAAGAGACAGTTCCCCCTCACTCTCACACACATACAAAGAGACAGTTCTCACTCTCACACACATACAGAGACAGTTCCCCCTCACTCTCACACACATACAAAGAGACAGTTCCCCCTCACTCCCACACACATACAAAGAGACAGTTCTCACTCTCACACACATACAAAGAGACAGTTCTCACTCTCACACACATACAAAGAGACAGTTCGCACTCTCACACACATACAAAGCGACAGTTCTCACTCTCACACACATACAGAGACAGTTCCCCCTCACTCTCACACACATACAAGAGACAGTTCCCCCTCACTCTCACACACATACAAAGAGACAGTTCTCACACTCATACAAGAGACAGTTCCCCCTCACTCTCACACACATACAGACAGTTCTCACTCTCACACACATACAAAGAGACAGTTCTCACTCTCACACACATACAAAGAGACAGTTCTCACTCTCTCACACACACATACAAAGAGACAGTTCCCCCTCACCCTCACACACATACAAAGAGACAGTTCCCCCTCACTCTCACACACATACAAAGAGACAGTTCTCACTCTCACACACATACAAAGAGACAGTTCCCCCTGACTCTCACACACATACAGACATTTCTCTCTCTCACACACATACAAAGAGACAGTTCTCACTCTCACACACATACAAAGAGACAGTTCTCACTCTTACACACATACAAAGATACAGTTCTCACTCTCTCACACATACAAAGAGACAGTTCTCACTCTCACACACATACATAGATAGTTCCCCCTCACTCTCACACACATACAGAGACAGTTCCCCCTCACTCTCACACACATACAGAGACAGTTCCCCCTCACTCTCACACACATACAAAGAGACAGTTCCCCCTCACTCTCACACACATACAAAGAGACAGTTCTCACTCTCACACACATACAGAGACAGTTCCCCCTCACTCTCACACACATACAAAGAGACAGTTCCCCCTCACTCCCACACACATACAAAGAGACAGTTCTCACTCTCACACACATACAAAGAGACAGTTCTCACTCTCACACACATACAAAGAGACAGTTCTCACTCTCACACACATACAAAGCGACAGTTCTCACTCTCACACACATACAGAGACAGTTCCCCCTCACTCTCACACACATACAAGAGACAGTTCCCCCTCACTCTCACACACATACAAAGAGACAGTTCTCACACACATACAAAGAAACAGTTCTCACTCTCACACACATAAAAAGAGATAGTTCTCACTCTCACACACATACAAAGAGACAGTTCTCACTCTCACACACATACAAAGAGACAGTTCTCACTCTCACACACATACAGAGACAGTTCCCCCTCACTCTCACACACATACAAAGAGTCAGTTCTCACACTCATACAAGAGACAGTTCCCCCTCACTCTCACACACATACAGAGACAGTTCTCACTCTCACACACATACAGACAGTTCTCACTCTCACACACATACAGACAGTTCTCACTCTCACACACATACAAAGAGACAGTTCTCACTCTCACACACATACAGACAGTTCTCATTCTCACACTCATACAAGAGACAGTTCCCCCTCACTCTCACTCACATACAAAGAGACAGTTCTCACTCTCACACACGTACAAAGAGACAGTTCTCACTCTCACACACATAAAAAGAGACAGTTCCCCCTCACTCTCACACACATACAAAGAGACAGTTCCCCCTCACTCTCACACACATACAAAGAGACAGTTCTCACTCTCACACACATACAAAGAAACAGTTCCCCCTCACTCTCACACACATACAAAGAGACAGTTCTCACTCTCACACACATACAAAGAGACAGTTCTCACTCTCTCACACACACATACAAAGAGACAGTTCCCCCTCACCCTCACACACATACAAAGAGACAGTCCCCCCTCACTCTCACACACATACAAAGAGACAGTTCTCACTCTCACACACATACAAAGAGACAGTTCCCCCTGACTCTCACACACATACAGACATTTCTCTCTCTCACACACATACAGAGACAGTTCTCACTCTCACACACATACAAAGAGACAGTTCTCACTCTTACACACATACAAAGATACAGTTCTCACTCTCACACACATACAAAGAGACAGTTCTCACTCTCACACACATACATAGATAGTTCCCCCTCACTCTCACACACATACAGAGACAGTTCCCCCTCACTCTCACACACATACAGAGACAGTTCCCCCTCACTCTCACACACATACAAAGAGACAGTTCCCCCTCACTCTCACACACATACAAAGAGACAGTTCTCACTCTCACACACATACAGAGACAGTTCCCCCTCACTCTCACACACATACAAAGAGACAGTTCCCCCTCACTCCCACACACATACAAAGAGACAGTTCTCACTCTCACACACATACAAAGAGACAGTTCTCACTCTCACACACATACAAAGAGACAGTTCTCACTCTCACACACATACAAAGAGACAGTTCTCACTCTCACACACATACAGAGACAGTTCCCCCTCACTCTCACACACATACAAGAGACAGTTCCCCCTCACTCTCACACACATACAAAGAGACAGTTCTCACTCTCACACACATACAAAGAGACAGTTCTCACTCTCACACACATACAGAGACAGTTCCCCCTCACTGTCACACTCATACAAGAGACAGTTCCCCCTCACTCTCACACACATACAAAGAGACCGTTCTCACTCTCACGCACATACAAAGAGACAGTTCCACCTCACTCTCACACACATACAAAGAGACAGTTCTCACTCTCACACACATAAAAAGAGACAGTTCTCACACACATACAAAGAGACAATCACCACCTTCCGGAGACACCTGAAACCCCACCTCTTTAAGGAATACCTAGGATAGGTTAAGTAATCCCTCTCACCCCACCCCCCTAAGTTTTAGATGCACTATTGTTAAGTGACTGTCCCACTGGATGTCATAAGGTGAATGCACCAATTTGTAAGTCGCTCTGGATAAGAGCGTCTGCTAAATGACTTAAATGTAATGTAAATGAGACAGTTCTCACTCTCACACACATACAATGAGACAGTTCCCCCTCACTCTCACACACATACAAAGAGACAGTTCTCACTCTCACACACATAAAAAGAGACAGTTCTCACACACATACAAAGAGACAGTTCTCACTCTCACACACATACAATGAGACAGTTCCCCCTCACTCTCACACACATACAAAGAGACAGTTCTCACTCTCACACACATAAAAAGAGACAGTTCTCACTCTCACATACATACAAAGAGACATTTCTCACTCTCACACACATACAAGAGACAGTTCTCACTCTCACACACATACAAAGAGACAGTTCTCACTCTCACACACATACAAAGAGACAGTTCTCACTCTCACACACATACAAAGAGACAGTTCTCACTCTCACACACATACAAAGAGACAGTTCCCCCTCTCTCTCACACACATACAAAGAGACAGTTTTCACTCTCACAAACATACAGACAGTTCTCATTCTCACACACATACAAAGAGACAGTTCTCACTCTCACACTGTTATGCAGGTGAATGAGGACCCAAAAGCGACTTAACGAATACAGAGTCTTTATTCCAGTATTTGACAAAAGTGATAATCCTGGATATTATCAAGGTGAAAACAAAACAGGAAAACCGAAATCCACTCGTCAGTAGAGAGGACTGACTGGAGACTCGACCACAGACTGCAGGTCGCTTCGGGAAGGCACCGGTCGTAGCTGTCACTGACACCTGCTCACACGCAGCATCTGAAGAAGGTAAATCACGACAGGGCGAAACAAGGACACAGAACAGCGAACATCATACAAGGATCCGACAAGGACAGAAGCGGAAAACAGAGGGAGAAATAGGGGCTCTAATCAGAGGGCAAAATAGGGGACAGGTGTGAAAAGAGTAAATGAGGTAGTTAGGAAAATGAGGAACAGCTGGGAGCAGGAACGGAACGATAGAGAGAGAGCGAGAGAGGGAGAGAGGGATAGAAAAAGGGAAAGAACCTAATAAGACCAGCAGGGGGAAACGAACAGAAGGGAAAGCACAAGGACAAGACATGACAATATATGACAAAACATGACAGTACCCCCCCACTCACCGAGCGCCTCCTGGCGCACTCGAGGAGGAACACTGGCGGCAACGGAGGAAATCATAGATCAACAAACGGTCCAGCACGTCCCGAAGAAAGAACCCAACTCCTCTCCTCAGGACCGTAACGGGAGACGATGAAGAGGGAATCTAGGGCTACTACTCTTAAAAAAATGAGACACCGGTAGAGAACTGTAAGCGTTAGAGCAATCAGAACCAAACAGGCCAGGAGAGTAACAACTAGGGACAGACTGAGACACAGCAAGGCTAAGACCAGGAACAGGAGAGAGGCGGTGGCTGTGGACAGACTGAGACACAGCAAGTGCAGGAGCAGGACCAGGAGAGATGCGGTGGCAGGGGACAGACTGAGACACAGCAAGGGCAGGAGAGATGCGGTGGCTGGGGACAGACTGAGACCCAGCAAGACCAGGAGCAGAAGCAGAAAAAAAGTTATCAGAGTTATTCTGAGCGCAGTCCGAACAAGCAGCCACGAAACGGCGCGTGTCACGCTCCTGAGTAGGCCACCAAAACCGCTGGCGAATAGAAGCAAGCATACCCCGAACGCCGGGGTGGCCAGCTAACTTGGCAGAGTGAGCCCACTGAAGAACAGCCAGACGAGTAGAGACAGGAACGAAAAGAAGGTTACTAGGACAAGCGCGGCGACGGAGTGTGAGTGAGTGCTTGCTTGACCTGTCTCTCAATTCCCCAGACATTCAACCCGACAACACGCCCCTCAGGGAGAATCCCCTCGGGATCGGTAGACGCTACAGAAGAACTGAAGAGACGGAATAAAGCATGAGGCTTGGTGTTCTTAGTACCCGGGCGATAAGAAATAACGAACTCGAAACGAGCGAAAAACAACGCCCAACGAGCATGACGCGCATTGCGTCGTTTGGCAGAACGGATGTACTCAAGGTTCTTTTGGTCAGTCCAAACGACAAAAGGAACGGTCGCCCCCTCCAACCACTGTCGCCATTCGCCTAGGGCTAAACGGATGGCGAGCAGTTCGCGGTTAGCCACATCATAGTTACGTTCCGACGGCGACAGGCGATGAGAAAAATACGCGCAAGGGTGGACCCCATCGTCAGTATCGGAGCGCTGGGACAGAATGGCTCCCACGCCCACCCCCGACGCGTCTACCTCGACAATGAACTGTTTAGTAACGTCAGGTGCAACAAGGATAGGAGCGGATGCAAAACGCTTCTTGAGGAGATCAGTACAACAATCATACGACCGGTGAGGAGGAAGGGAGTTGGCTCTGGACCGACTGAAGACCGTGCGCAGATCATGATATTCCTCCGGCACTCCTGTCAAATCACCAGGTTCCTCCTGAGAAAAGGGAGCAGAAGAAACAGGAGGAATAGCAGACATTAAACATTTCACATGACAAGAAACGTTCCAGGAAAGGATAGAATTACTAGACCAATTAATAGAAGGATTATGACATACTAGCCAGGGATGACCCAAAACAACAGGTGTAAAAGGTGAACAAAAAATCAAAAAAGAAATGGTCTAACTATGGTTACCAGATACTGTGAGGGTTAAAGGTAGTGTTTCACATAATATACTGGGGAGAGGACTACCATCCAAGGCGAACATGACCGTGGGCTCCCCTAACAGTCTGAGAGGAATGTCATGTTCCCGAGCCCAGGCTTCGTCCATAAAACAGCCCTCCACCCCAGAGTCTATTAATGCACTGCAGGAAGCTGCCGATCCGGTCCAGCGTAGATGGACCGGCAAGGTAGTACAGGTACTTGACGGAGAGGACAGTCTAGTAGCGCTTATCAGTCGCCCTCCGCTTACTGATGAGCTCTGGCCTTTAACTGGACATGAAATGACAAAATGACCAGCGGAACCGCAATAGAGACAGAGGCGGTTGGTGATTCTCCGTTCCCTCTCCTTAGTCGAGATGCAAATACCCCCCAGCTGCATGGGCTCAACACCTGAGTCAGTGGGGAAAGATGGTAGTGTCGGGGAGAGGGGGGACACAGTTAACGCGAGCTCTCTTCTATGAGCTCGGTGACGAAGATCTACCCGTCGTTCAATGCGAATAGCGAGTTCAATCAAAGAATCCACGCTGGATGGAACCTCCCGAGAGAGAATCTCATCCTTAACCTTAGCGTGGAGTCCCTCCAGAAAACGAGCGAGCAACGCCTGCTCGTTCCAGTTACTGGAGGCAGCAAGAGTGCGAAACTCTATAGAGTAATCCGTTATGGATCGATTACCTTGACATAGGGAAGACAGGGACCAGGAAGCTTCTTTCCCAAAAACAGAACAATCAAAAACCCGTATCATCTCCTCCTTAAAGTTCAGATAATCGTTAGTACACTCAGCGCTTGCCTCCCAGATAGCTGTGCCCCACTCCCGAGCCCGACCAGTAAGGAGTGATATGACGTAGGCAATCCGAGCTCTCTCTTGAGTATGTGTTGGGCTGGAGAGAGAACACAATATCACACTGGGTGAGAAAGGAGCGGCACTCAGTGGGCTGCCCAGAGTAACATGGTGGGTTATTAACCCTAGGTTCCGGAGACTCGGAAGACCAGGAAGTAGCTGGTGGCACGAGACGAAGACTCTGAAACTGTCCTGAGAGGTCGGAGACCTGAGCGGCCAGGATCTCAACGGCATGACGAGCAGCAGACAATTCCTGCTCGTGTCTGCCGAGCATCGCTCCCTGGAACTCGACAGTAGAGTAGAGAGAATCCGTAGTCGCTGGGTCCATTCTTGGTCGGATCCTTCTGTTATGCAGGTGAATGAGGACCCAAAAGCGACTTAACGAATACAGAGTCTTTATTCCAGTATTTGACAAAAGTGATAATCCTGGATATTATCAAGGTGAAAACAAAACAGGAAAACTGAAATCCACTCGTCAGTAGAGAGGACTGACTGGAGACTCGACCACAGACTGCAGGTCGCTTCGGGAAGGCACCGGTCGTAGCTGTCACTGACACCTGCTCACACGCAGCATCTGAAGAAGGTAAATCACGACAGGGCGAAACAAGGACACAGAACAGCGAACATCATACAAGGATCCGACAAGGACAGAAGCGGAAAACAGAGGGAGAAATAGGGGCTCTAATCAGAGGGCAAAATAGGGGACAGGTGTGAAAAGAGTAAATGAGGTAGTTAGGAGAATGAGGAACAGCTGGGAGCAGGAACGGAACGATAGAGAGAGAGAGCGAGAGAGGGAGAGAGGGATAGAAAGAGGGAAAGAACCTAATAACACCAGCAGGGGGAAACGAACAGAAGGGAAAGAACAAGGACAAGACATGACAATATATGACAAAACATGACACACACACATACAAAGAGACCGTTCTCACTCTCACGCACATACAAAGAGACAGTTCCCCCTCACTCTCACACACATACAAAGAGACAGTTCTCACTCTCACACACATACAAAGAGACAGTTCTCACTCTCACACACATACAGACATTTCTCTCTCTCACACACATACAAAGAGACAGTTCTCAGTCTCACACACATACAAAGAAACAGTTCTCACTCTCACACACATACAGACATTTCTCTCTCTCACACACATACAAAGAGACAGTTCTCACTCTCACACACATACAAAGAGACAGTTCCCCCTCACTCTCACACACATACAAAGAGACAGTTCCCCCTCACTCTCACACACATACAGACATTTCTCTCTCTCACACACATACAAAGAGACAGTTCTCACTCTCACACACATACAAAGAGACAGTTCTCACACACATACAAGAGACAGTTCTCACTCTCACACACATACAAAGAGACAGTTCTCACTCTCACACACATACAAAGAGACAGTTCTCACTCTCACACACATACAAAGAGACAGTTCTCACTCTCACACACATACAAAGAGACAGTTCTCACACACATACAGAGACAGTTCCCCCTCACTCTCACACACATACAAAGAGTCAGTTCTCACTCTCACACACATACAAAGAGACAGTTCTCACTCTCACACACATACAAAGAGACAGTTCTCACTCTCACACACATACAAAGAGACAGTTCCCCCTCACTCTCACACACATACAAAGAGACAGTTCCCCCTCACTCTCACACACATACAGACATTTCTCTCTCTCACACACATACAAAGAGACAGTTCTCACTCTCACACACATACAAAGAGACAGTTCTCACACACATACAAGAGACAGTTCTCACTCTCACACACATACAAAGAGACAGTTCTCACTCTCACACACATACAAAGAGACAGTTCTCACTCTCACACACATACAAAGAGACAGTTCTCACTCTCACACACATACAAAGAGACAGTTCTCACACACATACAGAGACAGTTCCCCCTCACTCTCACACACATACAAAGAGTCAGTTCTCACACTCATACAAGAGACAGTTCCCCCTCACTCTCACACACATACAGAGACAGTTCCCCCTCACTCTCACACACATACAAAGATACAGTTCTCACTCTCACACACATACAGACAGTTCTCACTCTCACACACATACAAAGAGACAGTTCTCACTCTCACACACATACAAAGAGACAGTTCTCACTCTCACACACATACAGACAGTTCTCATTCTCACACTCATACAAGAGACAGTTCCCCCTCACTCTCACACACATACAAAGAGACAGTTCTCACTCTCACACACATACAAAGAAACAGTTCTCACTCTCACACACATACAAAGAGACAGTTCTCACTCTCACACACATAAAAAGAGACAGTTCCCCCTCACTCTCACACACATACAAAGAGACAGTTCCCCCTCACTCTCACACACATACAAAGAGACAGTTCTCACTCTCACACACATACAAAGAAACAGTTCCCCCTCACTCTCACACACATACAAAGAGACAGTTCTCACTCTCACACACATACAAAGAGACAGTTCTCACTCTCTCACACACACATACAAAGAGACAGTTCCCCCTCACCCTCACACACATACAAAGAGACAGTTCCCCCTCACTCTCACACACATACAAAGAGACAGTTCTCACTCTCACACACATACAAAGAGACAGTTCCCCCTGACTCTCACACACATACAGACATTTCTCTCTCTCACACACATACAAAGAGACAGTTCTCACTCTCACACACATACAAAGAGACAGTTCTCACTCTTACACACATACAAAGATACAGTTCTCACTCTCACACACATACAAAGAGACAGTTCTCACTCTCACACACATACAAAGAGACAGTTCTCACTCTCACACACATACATAGATAGTTCCCCCTCACTCTCACACACATACAGAGACAGTTCCCCCTCACTCTCACACACATACAGAGACAGTTCCCCCTCACTCTCACACACATACAAAGAGACAGTTCCCCCTCACTCTCACACACATACAAAGAGACAGTTCCCACTCTCACACACATACAGAGACAGTTCCCCCTCACTCTCACACACATACAAAGAGACAGTTCCCCCTCACTCTCACACACATACAAAGAGACAGTTCTCACTCTCACACACATACAAAGAGACAGTTCTCACTCTCACACACATACAAAGAGACAGTTCTCACTCTCACACACATACAAAGAGACAGTTCTCACTCTCACACACATACAGAGACAGTTCCCCCTCACTCTCACACACATACAAAGAGACAGTTCTCACTCTCACACACATACAAAGAGACAGTTCTCCCCCTCACTCTTACACACATACAAAGAGACAGTTCTCACTCTCACACACATACAAAGAGACAGTTCCCCCTCACTCTCACACACATACAAAGAAACAGTTCTCACTCTCACACACATACAAAGAGACAGTTCTCACTCTCACACACATACAAAGAGACAGTTCTCACTCTCACACACATACAAAGAGACAGTTCTCACTCTCACACACATACAAAGAGACAGTTCTCACTCTCACACACATACAAAGAGACAGTTCTCACTCTCACACACATACAAAGAGACAGTTCCCCCTCACTCTCACACACATACAAAGAAACAGTTCTCACTCTCACACACATACAAAGAGACAGTTCTCACTCTCACACACATACAAAGAGACAGTTCTCACTCTCACACACATACAAAGAGACAGTTAGCCGATCATTAAGAGTATCTCTACCACTCCTGCTGTCTCTAGAGAGTACACCTCCTTCCTCCTACATAGTTACTGTATCACACACACACACACACACACACACACACACACACACACACACACACACACACACACACACACACACACACACACACACACACACACACACACACACACACACACACACACACACACACACACACACACACACACACACACACACACACACAGAGAGAGAGAAGAGAAATGTTATCTCAGATAAACTGATAGGATCTGGTGCATCAGACACTCACCCAGACCCAACTGCTTATTCAGAGATATCCCACAACCCCCCATGCTGCTCACTCCGCCATGGGCGCTGCCTGCCTCAGTACAGGTAGTGTATCCATGGTTGTAAGAGCACTTACTCTTTTAATATCTACGGTATTAAATGCTGGAGGTGACCTCACCGTCATGCTTAAGCAGCCGGGGAACCGTGGAAGGATGTTGGAGTACTTCATATTTTCAACACACCGCTGACTTAAGCCCCTTAAGTGCTTTGGCAACACTTATTCCATTGTGTTGCCAATGAAGCCCATAACACATTTGATTTGGACGAGGAACTGAGGGAGAGGGATGGGGACAGCATTGGCTTTCCGCACACTGCGACAAAACACGCTGGTAGATGCACACACACGCACACACACACACACGCACGCACGCACGCACACACATAGAGATAAGTGTATCATAATGCGAGAGCATGTCTAATTGAATACATGAATGTTGTGTGGAATATGAATATGGTTTGTGACAGAGGGAGGTTCATCTGAACTGTTCAGGGACTGGAGCAGTGAGGTACTGGTGGGGGCAGTAGCCGACTCACATTTAGTTAGTACAACACAGCATAACACTGTGGAATGTTTTCCTCCCCAGTGGTTTTGCAGAGGGGTGTTTTGGACTTGGTTATGGTGAGTAACTGCATGCTCGACCTGGCCTAGGGGTGGTCAGTAGTATCCTAGTGGTTAGAGAGGTGGAGATGTCGCCAAGGAAAATGTCACCTTGCAATCCAAGGTACCATATGCTGTTGTGCCCTTAAGCAAGGCAGGTCTCACTTCCCTGCAGTCAAATGACCTAGTGGCCTCATGGGTGGAATGTTATTCATAGTTGTCAACATTTCATAATGAAAAAAACGTTATTTTTTGACACTGAACAATCTGGTGTTTCTATGTTAAACAGTTTTGTTATATGTCAGTCTTCTGTGATGTATACAAAGTGTAATATTGGGATGCAAACTCAAAATGTAATACAACTCTATATCTGACATGGTACAGATGTCTTCTTCTTTTAAGCCCATAAGCCCAGGTGTATATTTTGGTTTGAAAGTAGATTTGTTTAAGACTACCAAGAAACACTCTGACCCTGACTTAGCCCACTGCAGGAAAGGTTAACCCCTGAATGCCGGGTAGAGCAAAATATACATTTGTGTTATGACAGATGGAGTAGAAAATGACTAGCCTACTGTGTGCAAACCCTGTGATTTTTTAGAGGTGCATACATGTATGTCTCATTACTGTGTTAAAGACTGGGAGAAACAGTGTATTTACAGTCTCATCAAGCACTTACTGACATCAACAGGAGTCACGGTCACATGCTCACAAATGCATGAAAACACGAACATGGTACCAACCACACACACACACACACACACACACACACACACACACACACACACACACACACACACACACACACACACACACACACACACACACACACACACACACACACACACACACACACACACACACACACACACACACACACACACACACACACACACTGTTATAATAACATGCATAAAGACACACACACACACTGTTCTAATAACACGCAAACAGACACACACACACACTGTTCTAATAACACGCATACAGACACACACACACACACTGTTCTAATAACACGCAAACAGACACACACACACACTGTTCTAATAACACGCAAACAGACACACACACACACACACTGTTCTAATAACAGGCATACAGACACACACACACGCTGTTCTAAGAACACACATACAGACACACACACACTGTTCTAAGAACACGCATACAGACATACACACATGCAGACATTATGGACTGTCTTAATACAGCGACTATAAAACAGGCCATTGGACATAGAGGACCTCTATGAGGTTTGTGTCTCTCTGTCTCTCTGCCTCTCTGTCTCTCTGCCTCTCTGCCTCCCTGTCTCTCTGCCTCTGCCTCTCTGTCTCTCTGCCTCTCTGTCTCTCTGCCTCTCTGCCTCTCTGTCTCTCTGTCTCTCTGCCTCTCTGTCTCTCTGCCTCTCTGTCTCTCTGTCTCTCTGCCTCTCTGTCTCTCTGCCTCTCTGTCTCTCTGCCTCTCTGTCTCTCTGCCTCTCTGCCTCCCTGTCTCTCTGCCTCTGCCTCTCTGCCTCCCTGTTTCTCTGTCACTCTGTCTCCCTGCCTCCCTGTCTCCCTGCCTCCCTGTCTCTCTGCCTCCCTGTATCTCTGTCTCCCTGCCTCCCTGTCTCTCTGCCTCCCTGTCTCCCTGCCTCCCTGTCTCCCTGCCTCCCTGTCTCCCTGCCTCCCTGTCTCCCTGCCTCTCTGTCTCTCTGTCTCTGGGTTTCAACTGAGGGATTGTAGGGGAAGAAGGCCTTGCCACTAACATCCTAAACAGATCCAACTATATACCCTGTCTGAATGGACTGCTGGGCGGTAACACACACAGCCACTGTTCTCTGACCTGAAAGACAGTCATTGTCGCATCCACACCCCAAACCTTCACAAAATAACTAAAATGCTAAATATGCATCCACGGACTAACACACACTGATAGAGAGTGGATGCAGGCAGGCTGTGGGAGGAGAACAGGGGTTATATAAACCAGACACAGACGGACAGATAGACAGCTGACACTACTCTGGGATATACTGAACATATACTGAACGACAGAGGGGAAGAGGAGGAGGAAGAGGAAACAACCAGAAACTAAAGCACTGGCCCACAATATTGACCTGACTGAGGATAGAGAGAGAGGGGACGACAAGATAACACAACAACCACAACGAGAGAAGGGGATGAGACAAGAAGAGAAAACACAATAGACTTTGTTTGGATCAGAGGGACAATATCCTTTCCGAGCTACAACGACAGAGAGCACAGAGCAATTTCCTTGCTGTCAGGTTCTGGTGTGGTTGAGGTTCCATGCTACTTCAGTGCCATTGACACACGGTGGGTAGTGGTAGTATTGACAGTGCCAGGGCCCACGGTGGGTAGTGGTAGTATTGACAGTGCCAGGGCACACGGTGGGTAGTGGTAGTATTGACAGTGCCAGGGCCCACGGTGGGTAGTGGTAGTATTGACAGTGCCAGGGCACACGGTGGGTAGTGGTAGTATTGACAGTGCCAGGGCACACGGTGGGTAGTGGTAGTATTGACAGTGCCAGGGCACACTGTGGGTAGTGGTAGTATTGACAGTGCCAGGGCACACTGTGGGTAGTGGTAGTATTGACAGTGCCAGGGCACACGGTGGGTAGTGGTAGTATTGACAGCGCCAGGGCACACTGTGGGTAGTGGTAGTATTGACAGTGCCATGGCACACGGTGGGTAGTGGTAGTATTGACAGTGCCAGGGCACACTGTGGGTAGTGGTAGTATTGACAGTGCCAGGGCACACTGTGGGTAGTGGTAGTATTGACAGTGCCAGGGCACACGGTGGGTAGTGGTAGTATTGACAGTGCCAGGGCACACGGTGGGTAGTGGTAGTATTGACAGTGCCAGGGCAAACGGTGGGTAGTGGTAGTATTGACAGTGCCAGGGCACACGGTGGGTAGTGGTAGTATTGACAGTGCCAGGGCACACGGTGGGTAGTGGTAGTATTGACAGTGCCAGGGCACACGGTGGGTAGTGGTAGTATTGACAGTGCCAGGGCACACGGTGGGTAGTGGTAGTATTGACAGTGCCAGGGCACACTGTGGGTAGTGGTAGTATTGACAGTGCCAGGGCACACGGTGGGTAGTGGTAGTATTGACAGTGCCAGGGCCCACGGTGGGTAGTGGTAGTATTGACAGTGCCAGGGCACACGGTGGGTAGTGGTAGTATTGACAGTGCCAGGGCACACGGTGGGTAGTGGTAGTATTGACAGTGCCAGGGCACACTGTGGGTAGTGGTAGTATTGACAGTGCCAGGGCACACGGTGGGTAGTGGTAGTATTGACAGTGCCAGGGCACACTGTGGGTAGTGGTAGTATTGACAGTGCCAGGGCACACTGTGGGTAGTGGTAGTATTGACAGTGCCAGGGCACACGATGGGAAGTGGTAGTATTGACAGTGCCAGGGCACACTGTGGGTAGTGGTAGTATTGACAGTGCCAGGGCACACTGTGGGTAGTGGTAGTATTGACAGTGCCAGGGCACACGGTGGGTAGTGGTAGTATTGACAGTGCCAGGGCACACTGTGGGTAGTGGTAGTATTGACAGTGCCAGGGCCCACGGTGGGTAGTGGTAGCATTGACAGTGCCAGGGCCCACGGTGCGGTAGTGGTAGTATTGACAGTGCCAGGGCACACGGTGGGTAGTGGTAGTATTGACAGTGCCAGGGCCCACGGTTGGTAGTGGTAGTATTGACAGTGCCAGGGCCCACGGTGGGTAGTGGTAGCATTGACAGTGCCAGGGCCCACGGTGCGGTAGTGGTAGCATTGACAGTGCCAGGGCACACGGTGGGTAGTGGTAGTATTGACAGTGCCAGGGCACACGGTGGGTAGTGGTAGTATTGACAGTGCCAGGGCACACGGTGGGTAGTGGTAGCATTGACTGGCTAATTGCAGACAGAAGGCAGAGGACTTTGTAGCAATCTGGGGATGACACCACTGTTCTCCTCAATCAGACAGTGTTCAGCGAGGTGTGTGCTGCAGTCCGGTTACCCTCAGTAAGTTATACGCTCTCTGGGCCGGGCCCTCGCCGCTGCTGCATTAGGAGCCGCCAATCAGAACCAACAACCAACTCCACACGGACCGCAGCAGCTGAACTGAGCTCACTGACGGAGCGGGCGGTGAACACGAGACTCAACACAGGGACTGAACATAGTGACTGGAAGCAGCCGTGTGCAGCAGAGAGAGACATTGTGATCCTGTATAAACATACAGAGAGAGGACATACATACACGCTACATCTCTACAGTGGGACGAATAGAGAGAGAGATGTAGCCTATAGAGTAATGCTATACGTGTGATCCTGTAGGGTGTTTATATCACACAGGGAGACTGTAGTCGTTTGTAAAGCAGTTACCATCACAGTTGGAGACGGTGATGTGTGATATCGAACCGTGGGAGACAATTTAGCTGATGACATGTTTGTGTTGTCAAAAGTATCATGTGTGGGGATGGAGCCCCGAGTTGAGAGATATGGGTACAGAAACAGTATAATGACTTGTTTCAGATGGTTTACTCCGATGTGTCTGTCTGGCTGATGTAGAGTAAAGATATTGGTTTGCTTGGTGTTGGGATTCTGGTCTGTGGTTTGCCATTTGAGTGGTTCTAGCCTGTTGGTTTGTATCATTGCTTTGCTCCATTGATTTGATGTTTAGTTATGTAGTCCTACACAGCAGAGCAGCTCGGTTGGCAGACAGTCATTTGGCTAATTGTGTGCTGATAGTTCGTAGCAACGTTGTAAGACATTCCAGATCGACGCTGTGGTGATGTTAGATCGGTGGTGTTTTATCAAAACACTGCAGCTCTGAAGAATCGTGCGTGTTGTGTCCTGGTAAAACCCCAGCTTTGTTGTGTGTCACTGCAGCCCTAGTTCTGCTCTGCTCTGCTCTGCTCTGCTCTGCTCTGCTCTGCTCTGCTGGTGTTACGACGGCTGTGTTCCTGTGTCACAGAGGAAGCATTGATCAGACAGCTACTGAGGCTCAATACACAATGAGGCCTGGCCCGAGATCTCTCCTCCTCCCCAACCCCCTCTCCCTCTCCCTGCGTGCCCTGCTCCTGCTCTGCCTTGCGCGTAAGTCACACACACTTGCATGTGCAATGCACATTTCACATTTCCTGTTGCTGTAAGATTTTCCTGCTGTAGCAAACTGGCTCAAATGTAAGATCCCTATATCTGTACACACACTGACTCCCCTCACTACATCAAGCTAGATGATCTATCTTTCTTTCACCTCTCAGTGGGATAGTTGTGGCCAACACGTGATAATGGGAAGATCGGGAGATTTAATAAATGTCATAAAAGTGGAGAAAAGCTATAGAGTGAGGGAAATTGAAGACAAGACACTTAGGGACAGAAAGATAGAGTGGACTGAGAGAAAAGCAGAGTGTGACTGAACTCTCAAATCTCTGATTTAGGTGTGAATTTACAATTAGCATTATGTATGAGCAGAGTGCGATAGAGAGGATGGGATTACACCCAGGCTGTAGGACTGGAGAAATGGGGAAACACAAACCAGGATGGAGGATTACACCCAGGCTGTAGGACTGGAGAAATGGGGAAACACAAACCAGGATGGAGGATTACACCCAGGCTGTAGGACTGGAGAAATGGGGAAACACAAACTGGGATGGAGGATTACACCCAGGCTGTAGGACTGGAGAAATGGGGAAACACAAACTGGGATGGAGGATTACACCCAGGCTGTAGGACTGGAGAAATGGGGAAACACAAACCAGGATGGAGGATTACACCCAGGCTGTAGGACTGGAGAAATGGGGAAACACAAACCAGGATGGAGGATTACACCCAGGCTGTAGGACTGGAGAAATGGGGAAACACAAACCAGGATGGAGGATTACACCCAGGCTGTAGGACTGGAGAAATGGGGAAACACAAACCAGGATGGAGGATTACACCCAGGCTGTAGGACTGGAGAAATGGGGAAACACAAACCAGGATGGAGGAGTACAGTTAAAAGAGGCAAGGGATGAGGCGGGAGGGAGGGCAGGAGAGAGAACAGGAACCACTGTGGGCAGGAGAGAGACCAGGAACCACTGTGGGCAGGAGAGAGACCAGGAACCACTGTGGGCAGGAGAGAGACCAGGAACCACTGTGGGCAGGAGAGAGACCAGGAACCACTGTGGGCAGGAGAGAGACCAGGAACCACTGTGGGCAGGAGAGAGACCAGGAACCACTGTGGGCAGGAGAGAGACCAGGAACCACTGTGGGCAGGAGAGAGACCAGGAACCACTGTGGGCAGGAGAGAGACCAGGAACCACTGTGGGCAGGACAGCTAGTGTTTCCCCTGTCTTTGATCTATGATTAGGATCACTGGTAGCACCATTGATACCATGAATATATCCTGTCATCATTCTATTTGGGCTCAAGCAGCGTATTAATATGCAGAGATGTTCTGTAAATAACCATGGCTGCAACGCGTCCACTTCCTCCAAGCCAATCAAAATCTGGATTGCAGAATTTTCATATTGGATCTACACAGGGACATTTGGTGGCATGGGATGGTGGGAGGGAGGGAATGGGTGACAGTAGAAGAGCAAGAGAATGAGGAAGAGGGATGGAAAGGGAGAGAGAATTCGTTGTTAGCCTTGGCAAGGAGGCTGGGTTATATAATTTCTGCCAATGAAGCGGTTTTGGGTGAGCAGTGAGCAGGAGGAGGGAGACTGGCCAGGTAGAGGGATTGATGTGTGGGGGAGGGTTAAGACTCTCTCCTCTTGGCCGCTGTGAATCTCCAGCGTGGTATCAACGTGTAATGGGCCTGTACATTTTCCTTAAGCTGCCCTTGTTGTGCATGGCAGTCGTTGCTAGAGCAGTGTTGGGCTGTGACGGCTCGTCATAAACACCATGGATAACCAGCTTTAGCTGTTTAAAAGGACAGCATACACACTGGTGGAAAACAGAGAGCGGTAAAGAGAGAAGGAATTGGAAGAGACGGACATGGGGGTAATATAGTGAGAGGAGAGTGAGGTGAGTGGATAGAGAGAGCGAGAAAGTGTGAGGTATTTAGAGAGGGATAGCGAGATGAGATGAGCAGAGTGGTAGAGAGAGAGTGAATGTGTGAGGTATTTAGAGAGGGATAGCGAGGTGAGATGAGCAGAGTGGTAGAGAGAGAGTGAATGTGTGAGGTATTTAGAGAGGGAATGGGGTCATGGAAATATGTTGAAGGTCTTAAACAACATGAAGGTCAAAACATAGCTGTGAGAAGGATGAACAGGGATGTGAGATGAGGTAGAGAAGAGAGGAGCTGTGAGAAGGATGAACAGGGATGTGAGATGAGGTAGAGAAGAGAGGAGCTGTGAGAAGGATGAACAGGGATGTGAGATGAGGTAGAGAAGAGAGGAGCTGTGAGAAGGATGGGAAGGATGAACAGGGATGTGAGATGAGGTAGAGAAGAGAGGAGCTGTGAGAAGGATGGGAAGGATGAACAGGGATGTGAGATGAGGTAGAGAAGAGAGGAGCTGTGAGAAGGATGGGAAGGATGAACAGGGATGTGAGATGAGGTAGAGAAGAGAGGAGCTGTGAGAAGGATGGGAAGGATGAACAGGGATGTGAGATGAGGTAGAGAAGAGAGGAGCTGTGAGAAGGATGGGAAGGATGAACAGGGATGTGAGATGAGGTAGAGAGGAGAGGAGCTGTAAGAAGGATGGGAAGGATGAACAGGGATGTGAGATGAGGTAGAGAAGAGAGGAGCTGTGAGAAGGATGGGAAGGATGAACAGGGATGTGAGATGAGGTAGAGAAGAGAGGAGCTGTGAGAAGGATGGGAAGGATGAACAGGGATGTGAGATGAGGTAGAGAAGAGAGGAGCTGTGAGAAGGATGAACAGGGATGTGAGATGAGGTAGAGAAGAGAGGAGCTGTGAGAAGGATGGGAAGGATGAACAGGGATGTGAGATGAGGTAGAGAAGAGAGGAGCTGTGAGAAGGATGGGAAGGATGAACAGGGATGTGAGATGAGGTAGAGAAGAGAGGAGCTGTGAGAAGGATGAACAGGGATGTGAGATGAGGTAGAGAAGAGAGGAGCTGTGAGAAGGATGGGAAGGATGAACAGGGATGTGAGATGAGGTAGAGAAGAGCGGAGCTGTGAGAAGGATGGGAAGGATGAACAGGGATGTGAGATGAGGTAGAGAAGAGAGGAGCTGTGAGAAGGATGGGAAGGATGAACAGGGATGTGAGATGAGGTAGAGAAGAGAGGAGCTGTGAGAAGGATGAACAGGGATGTGAGATGAGGTAGAGAAGAGAGGAGCTGTGAGAAGGATGGGAAGGATGAACAGGGATGTGAGATGAGGTAGAGAAGAGAGGAGCTGTGAGAAGGATGAGAAGGATGAACAGGGATGTGAGATGAGGTAGAGAAGAGAGGAGCTGTGAGAAGGATGGGAAGGATGAACAGGGATGTGAGATGAGGTAGAGAAGAGAGGAGCTGTGAGAAGGATGGGAAGGATGAACAGGGATGTGAGATGAGGTAGAGAAGAGAGGAGCTGTGAGAAGGATGGGAAGGATGAACAGGGATGTGAGATGAGGTAGAGAAGTGAGGAGCTGTGAGAAGGATGGGAAGGATGAACAGGGATGTGAGATGAGGTAGAGAAGAGAGGAGCTGTGAGAAGGATGGGAAGGATGAACAGGGATGTGAGATGAGGTAGAGAAGAGAGGAGCTGTGAGAAGGATGAACAGGGATGTGAGATGAGGTAGAGAAGAGAGGAGCTGTGAGAAGGATGGGAAGGATGAACAGGGATGTGAGATGAGGTAGAGAAGAGAGGAGCTGTGAGAAGGATGGGAAGGATGAACAGGGATGTGAGATGAGGTAGAGAAGAGAGGAGCTGTGAGAAGGATGAACAGGGATGTGAGATGAGGTAGAGAAGAGAGGAGCTGTGAGAAGGATGGGAAGGATGAACAGGGATGTGAGATGAGGTAGAGAAGAGAGGAGCTGTGAGAAGGATGGGAAGGATGAACAGGGATGTGAGATGAGGTAGAGAAGAGAGGAGCTGTGAGAAGGATGGGAAGGATGAACAGGGATGTGAGATGAGGTAGAGAAGAGAGGAGCTGTGAGAAGGATGAACAGGGATGTGAGATGAGGTAGAGAAGAGAGGAGCTGTGAGAAGGATGGGAAGGATGAACAGGGATGTGAGATGAGGTAGAGAAGAGAGGAGCTGTGAGAAGGATGAGAAGGATGAACAGGGATGTGAGATGAGGTAGAGAAGAGAGGAGCTGTGAGAAGGATGGGAAGGATGAACAGGGATGTGAGATGAGGTAGAGAAGAGAGGAGCTGTGAGAAGGATGGGAAGGATGAACAGGGATGTGAGATGAGGTAGAGAAGAGAGGAGCTGTGAGAAGGATGGGAAGGATGAACAGGGATGTGAGATGAGGTAGAGAAGAGAGGAGCTGTGAAAAGGATGGGAAGGATGAACAGGGATGTGAGATGAGGTAGAGAAGAGAGGAGCTGTGAGAAGGATGGGAAGGATGAACAGGGATGTGAGATGAGGTAGAGAAGAGAGGAGCTGTGAGAAGGATGGGAAGGATGAACAGGGATGTGAGATGAGGTAGAGAAGAGAGGAGCTGTGAGAAGGATGGGAAGGATGAACAGGGATGTGAGATGAGGTAGAGAAGAGAGGAGCTGTGAGAAGGATGGGAAGGATGAACAGGGATGTGAGATGAGGTAGAGAAGAGAGGAGCTGTGAGAAGGATGGGAAGGATGAACAGGGATGTGAGATGAGGTAGAGAAGAGAGGAGCTGTGAGAAGGATGGGAAGGATGAACAGGGATGTGAGATGAGGTAGAGAAGAGAGGAGCTGTGAGAAGGATGGGAAGGATGAACAGGGATGTGAGATGAGGTAGAGAAGAGAGGAGCTGTGAGAAGGATGGGAAGGATGAACAGGGATGTGAGATGAGGTAGAGAAGAGAGGAGCTGTGAGAAGGATGGGAAGGATGAACAGGGATGTGAGATGAGGCAGAGAAGAGAGGAGCTGTGAGAAGGATGGGAAGGATGAACAGGGATGTGAGATGAGGTAGAGAAGAGAGGAGCTGTGAGAAGGATGGGAAGGATGAACAGGGATGTGAGATGAGGTAGAGAAGAGAGGAGCTGTGAGAAGGATGGGAAGGATGAACAGGGATGTGAGATGAGGTAGAGAAGAGAGGAGCTGTGAGAAGGATGGGAAGGATGAACAGGGATGTGAGATGAGGTAGAGAAGAGAGGAGCTGTGAGAAGGATGGGAAGGATGAACAGGGATGTGAGATGAGGTAGAGAAGAGAGGAGCTGTGAGAAGGATGGGAAGGATGAACAGGGATGTGAGATGAGGTAGAGAAGAGAGGAGCTGTGAGAAGGATGGGAAGGATGAACAGGGATGTGAGATGAGGTAGAGAAGAGAGGAGCTGTGAGAAGGATGGGAAGGATGAACAGGGATGTGAGATGAGGTAGAGAAGAGAGGAGCTGTGAGAAGGATGGGAAGGATGAACAGGGATGTGAGATGAGGTAGAGAAGAGAGGAGCAGTGAGAAGGATGAACAGGGATGTGAGATGAGGTAGAGAAGAGAGGAGCTGTGAGAAGGATGAACAGGGATGTGAGATGAGGTAGAGAAGAGAGGAGCTGTGAGAAGGATGAACAGGGATGTGAGATGAGGTAGAGAAGAGAGGAGCTGTGAGAAGGATGAACAGGGATGTGAGATGAGGTAGAGAAGAGAGGAGCTGTGAGAAGGATGGGAAGGATGAACAGGGATGTGAGATGAGGTAGAGAAGAGAGAAGCTGTGAGAAGGATGAACAGGGATGTGAGATGAGGTAGAGAAGAGAGAAGCAGTGAGAAGGATGGGAAGGATGAACAGGGATGTGAGATGAGGTAGAGAAGAGAGGAGCTGTGAGAAGGATGGGAAGGATGAACAGGGATGTGAGATGAGGTAGAGAAGAGAGGAGCTGTGAGAAGGATGGGAAGGATGAACAGGGATGTGAGATGAGGTAGAGAAGAGAGGAGCTGTGGGAAGGATGGGAAGGATGAACAGGGATGTGAGATGAGGTAGAGAAGAGAGGAGCTGTGAGAAGGATGGGAAGGATGAACAGGGATGTGAGATGAGGTAGAGAAGAGAGGAGCAGTGAGAAGGATGGGAAGGATGAACAGGGATGTGAGATGAGGTAGAGAAGAGAGAAGCTGTGAGAAGGATGGGAAGGATGAACAGGGATGTGAGATGAGGTAGAGAATAGAGGAGCTGTGAGAAGGATGGGAAGGATGAACAGGGATGTGAGATGAGGTAGAGAAGAGAGGAGCTGTGAGAAGGATGGGAAGGATGAACAGGGATGTGAGATGAGGTAGAGAAGAGAGGAGCTGTGAGAAGGATGGGAAGGATGAACAGGGATGTGAGATGAGGTAGAGAAGAGAGGAGCAGTGAGAAGGATGAACAGGGATGTGAGATGAGGTAGAGAAGAGAGGAGCTGTGAGAAGGATGAACAGGGATGTGAGATGAGGTAGAGAAGAGAGGAGCTGTGAGAAGGATGAACAGGGATGTGAGATGAGGTAGAGAAGAGAGGAGCTGTGAGAAGGATGAACAGGGATGTGAGATGAGGTAGAGAAGAGAGGAGCTGTGAGAAGGATGGGAAGGATGAACAGGGATGTGAGATGAGGTAGAAAAGAGAGGAGCAGTGAGAAGGATGGGAAGGATGAACAGGGATGTGAGATGAGGTAGAGAAGAGAGAAGCTGTGAGAAGGATGGGAAGGATGAACAGGGATGTGAGATGAGGTAGAGAATAGAGGAGCTGTGAGAAGGATGGGAAGGATGAACAGGGATGTGAGATGAGGTAGAGAAGAGAGAAGCTGTGAGAAGGATGGGAAGGATGAACAGGGATGTGAGATGAGGTAGAGAAGAGAGGAGCTGTGAGAAGGATGGGAAGGATGAACAGGGATGTGAGATGAGGTAGAGAAGAGAGGAGCAGTGAGAAGGATGAACAGGGATGTGAGATGAGGTAGAGAAGAGAGGAGCTGTGAGAAGGATGAACAGGGATGTGAGATGAGGTAGAGAAGAGAGGAGCTGTGAGAAGGATCAACAGGGATGTGAGATGAGGTAGAGAAGAGAGGAGCTGTGAGAAGGATGAACAGGGATGTGAGATGAGGTAGAGAAGAGAGTAGCTGTGAGAAGGATGGGAAGGATGAACAGGGATGTGAGATGAGGTAGAGAAGAGAGAAGCTGTGAGAAGGATGAACAGGGATGTGAGATGAGGTAGAGAAGAGAGAAGCAGTGAGAAGGATGGGAAGGATGAACAGGGATGTGAGATGAGGTAGAGAAGAGAGGAGCAGTGAGAAGGATGGGAAGGATGAACAGGGATGTGAGATGAGGTAGAGAAGAGAGAAGCTGTGAGAAGGATGAACAGGGATGTGAGATGAGGTAGAGAAGAGAGGAGCAGTGAGAAGGATGAACAGGGATGTGAGATGAGGTAGAGAAGAGAGGAGCAGTGAGAAGGATGGGAAGGATGAACAGGGATGTGAGATGAGGTAGAGAAGAGAGGAGCTGTGAGAAGGATGAACAGGGATGTGAGATGAGGTAGAGAAGAGAGGAGCTGTGAGAAGGATGAACTGGGATGTGAGATGAGGTAGAGAAGAGAGTAGCTGTGAGAAGGATGGGAAGGATGAACAGGGATGTGAGATGAGGTAGAGAAGAGAGAAGCTGTGAGAAGGATGAATAGGGATGTGAGATGAGGTAGAGAAGAGAGAAGCAGTGAGAAGGATGGGAAGGATGAACAGGGATGTGAGATGAGGTAGAGAAGAGAGGAGCAGTGAGAAGGATGGGAAGGATGAACAGGGATGTGAGATGAGGTAGAGAAGAGAGAAGCTGTGAGAAGGATGAACAGGGATGTGAGATGAGGTAGAGAAGAGAGGAGCAGTGAGAAGGATGAACAGGGATGTGAGATGAGGTAGAGAAGAGAGGAGCAGTGAGAAGGATGGGAAGGATGAACAGGGATGTGAGATGAGGTAGAGAAGAGAGGAGCTGTGAGAAGGATGAACAGGGATGTGAGATGAGGTAGAGAAGAGAGGAGCTGTGAGAAGGATGAACTGGGATGTGAGATGAGGTAGAGAAGAGAGGAGCTGTGAGAAGGATGGGAAGGATGAACAGGGATGTGAGATGAGGTAGAGAAGAGAGAAGCTGTGAGAAGGATGAACAGGGATGTGAGATGAGGTAGAGAAGAGAGGAGCAGTGAGAAGGATGAACAGGGATGTGAGATGAGGTAGAGAAGAGAGGAGCTGTGAGAAGGATGGGAAGGATGAACAGGGATGTGAGATGAGGTAGAGAAGAGAGGAGCAGTGAGAAGGATGGGAAGGATGAACAGGGATGTGAGATGAGGTAGAGAAGAGAGAAGCTGTGAGAAGGATGGGAAGGATGAACAGGGATGTGAGATGAGGTAGAGAATAGAGGAGCTGTGAGAAGGATGGGAAGGATGAACAGGGATGTGAGATGAGGTAGAGAAGAGAGGAGCTGTGAGAAGGATGGGAAGGATGAACAGGGATGTGAGATGAGGTAGAGAAGAGAGGAGCTGTGAGAAGGATGGGAAGGATGAACAGGGATGTGAGATGAGGTAGAGAAGAGAGGAGCAGTGAGAAGGATGAACAGGGATGTGAGATGAGGTAGAGAAGAGAGGAGCTGTGAGAAGGATGAACAGGGATGTGAGATGAGGTAGAGAAGAGAGGAGCTGTGAGAAGGATGAACAGGGATGTGAGATGAGGTAGAGAAGAGAGGAGCTGTGAGAAGGATGAACAGGGATGTGAGATGAGGTAGAGAAGAGAGGAGCTGTGAGAAGGATGGGAAGGATGAACAGGGATGTGAGATGAGGTAGAGAAGAGAGAAGCTGTGAGAAGGATGAACAGGGATGTGAGATGAGGTAGAGAAGAGAGAAGCAGTGAGAAGGATGGGAAGGATGAACAGGGATGTGAGATGAGGTAGAGAAGAGAGGAGCAGTGAGAAGGATGGGAAGGATGAACAGGGATGTGAGATGAGGTAGAGAAGAGAGAAGCTGTGAGAAGGATGAACAGGGATGTGAGATGAGGTAGAGAAGAGAGGAGCTGTGAGAAGGATGGGAAGGATGAACAGGGATGTGAGATGAGGTAGAGAAGAGAGGAGCAGTGAGAAGGTTGGGAAGGATGAACAGGGATGTGAGATGAGGTAAAGAAGAGAGAAGCTGTGAGAAGGATGAACAGGGATGTGAGATGAGGTAGAGAAGAGAGGAGCAGTGAGAAGGATGAACAGGGATGTGAGATGAGGTAGAGAAGAGAGGAGCTGTGAGAAGGATGGGAAGGATGAACAGGGATGTGAGATGAGGTAGAGAAGAGAGGAGCTGTGAGAAGGATGGGAAGGATGAACAGGGATGTGAGATGAGGTAGAGAAGAGAGGAGCAGTGAGAAGGATGGGAAGGATGAACAGGGATGTGAGATGAGGTAGAGAAGAGAAAAGCTGTGAGAAGGATGAACAGGGATGTGAGATGAGGTAGAGAAGAGAGGAGCAGTGAGAAGGATGAACAGGGATGTGAGATGAGGTAGAGAAGAGAGGAGCTGTGAGAAGGATGGGAAGGATGAACAGGGATGTGAGATGAGGTAGAGAAGAGAGGAGCTGTGAGAAGGATGGGAAGGATGAACAGGGATGTGAGATGAGGTAAAGAAGAGAGGAGCTGTGAAAAGGATGGGAAGGATGAACAGGGATGTGAGATGAGGTAGAGAAGAGAGGAGCAGTGAGAAGGATGGGAAGGATGAACAGGGATGTGAGATGAGGTAGAGAAGAGAGAAGCTGTGAGAAGGATGGGAAGGACGAACTGGGATGTGAGATGAGGTAGAGAAGAGAGGAGCAGTGAGAAGGATGGGAAGGATGAACAGGGATGTGAGATGAGGTAGAGAAGAGAGGAGCAGTGAGAAGGATGGGAAGGATGAACAGGGATGTGAGATGAGGTAGAGAAGAGAGAAGCTGTGAGAAGGATGAACAGGGATGTGAGATGAGGTAGAGAAGAGAGGAGCAGTGAGAAGGATGAACAGGGATGTGAGATGAGGTAGAGAAGAGAGGAGCTGTGAGAAGGATGGGAAGGATGAACAGGGATGTGAGATGAGGTAGAGAAGAGAGGAGCAGTGAGAAGGATGGGAAGGATGAACAGGGATGTGAGATGAGGTAGAGAAGAGAGGAGCAGTGAGAAGGATGGGAAGGATGAACAGGGATGTGAGATGAGGTAGAGAAGAGAGGAGCAGTGAGAAGGATGGGAAGGATGAACAGGGATGTGAGATGAGGTAGAGAAGAGAGAAGCAGTGAGAAGGATGGGAAGGATGAACAGGGATGTGAGATGAGGTAGAGAAGAGTGGAGCAGTGAGAAGGATGGGAAGGATTAACAGGGATGAGAGATGAGGTAGAGAAGAGAGGAGCAGTGAGAAGGATGGGAAGGATGAACAGGGATGTGAGATGAGGTAGAGAAGAGAGGAGCAGTGAGAAGGATGGGAAGGATGAACAGGGATGTGAGATGAGGTAGAGAAGAGAGTAGCAGTGAGAACGATGGGAAGGATGAACAGGGATGTGAGATGAGGTAGAGAAGAGAGGAGCAGTGAGAATGATGGGAAGGATGGGAAGGATGAACAGGGATGTGAGATGAGGTAGAGAAGAGAGGAGCTGTGAGAAGGATGGGAAGGATGAACAGGGATGTGAGATGAGGTAGAGAAGAGAGGAGCTGTGAGAAGGATGGGAAGGATGAACAGGGATGTGAGATGAGGTAGAGAAGAGAGGAGCTGTGAGAAGGATGGGAAGGATGAACAGGGATGTGAGATGAGGTAGAGAAGAGAGGAGCTGTGAGAAGGATGGGAAGGATGAACAGGGATGTGAGATGAGGTAGAGAAGAGAGGAGCTGTGAGAAGGATGGGAAGGATGAACAGGGATGTGAGATGAGGTAGAGAAGAGAGGAGCAGTGAGAAGGATGAACATGGATGTGAGATGAGGTAGAGAAGAGAGGAGCTGTGAGAAGGATGGGAAGGATGAACAGGGATGTGAGATGAGGTAGAGAAGAGAGTAGCAGTGAGAACGATGGGAAGGATGAACAGGGATGTGAGATGAGGTAGAGAAGAGAGGAGCAGTGAGAATGATGGGAAGGATGGGAAGGATGAACAGGGATGTGAGATGAGGTAGAGAAGAGAGGAGCTGTGAGAAGGATGGGAAGGATGAACAGGGATGTGAGATGGGGTAGAGAAGAGAGGAGCTGTGAGAAGGATGGGAAGGATGAACAGGGATGTGAGATGAGGTAGAGAAGAGAGGAGCTGTGAGAAGGATGGGAAGGATGAACAGGGATGTGAGATGAGGTAGAGAAGAGAGGAGCTGTGAGAAGGATGGGAAGGATGAACAGGGATGTGAGATGAGGTAGAGAAGAGAGGAGCAGTGAGAAGGATGGGAAGGATGAACAGGGATGTGAGATGAGGTAGAGAAGAGAAAAGCTGTGAGAAGGATGAACAGGGATGTGAGATGAGGTAGAGAAGAGAGGAGCAGTGAGAAGGATGAACAGGGATGTGAGATGAGGTAGAGAAGAGAGTAGCAGTGAGAACGATGGGAAGGATGAACAGGGATGTGAGATGAGGTAGAGAAGAGAGGAGCAGTGAGAATGATGGGAAGGATGGGAAGGATGAACAGGGATGTGAGATGAGGTAGAGAAGAGAGGAGCTGTGAGAAGGATGGGAAGGATGAACAGGGATGTGAGATGGGGTAGAGAAGAGAGGAGCTGTGAGAAGGATGGGAAGGATGAACAGGGATGTGAGATGAGGTAGAGAAGAGAGGAGCTGTGAGAAGGATGGGAAGGATGAACAGGGATGTGAGATGAGGTAGAGAAGAGAGGAGCAGTGAGAAGGATGAACATGGATGTGAGATGAGGTAGAGAAGAGAGGAGCTGTGAGAAGGATGGGAAGGATGAACAGGGATGTGAGATGAGGTAGAGAAGAGAGGAGCTGTGAGAAGGATGGGAAGGATGAACAGGGATGTGAGATGAGGTAGAGAAGAGAGGAGCAGTGAGAAGGATGAACAGGGATGTGAGATGAGGTAGAGAAGAGAGGAGCTGTGAGAAGGATGAACAGGGATGTGAGATGAGGTAGAGAAGAGAGGAGCTGTGAGAAGGATGAACAGAGATGTGAGATGAGGTAGAGAAGAGAGGAGCTGTGAGAAGGATGAACAGGGATGTGAGATGAGGTAGAGAAGAGAGGAGCTGTGAGAAGGATGGGAAGGATGAACAGGGATGTGAGATGAGGTAGAGAAGAGAGAAGCTGTGAGAAGGATGAACAGGGATGTGAGATGAGGTAGAGAAGAGAGAAGCAGTGAGAAGGATGGGAAGGATGAACAGGGATGTGAGATGAGGTAGAGAAGAGAGGAGCAGTGAGAAGGATGGGAAGGATGAACAGGTATGTGAGATGAGGTAGAGAAGAGAGAAGCTGTGAGAAGGATGAACAGGGATGTGAGATGAGGTAGAGAAGAGAGGAGCTGTGAGAAGGATGGGAAGGATGAACAGGGATGTGAGATGAGGTAGAGAAGAGAGGAGCAGTGAGAAGGTTGGGAAGGATGAACAGGGATGTGAGATGAGGTAGAGAAGAGAGGAGCTGTGAGAAGGATGGGAAGGATGAACAGGGATGTGAGATGAGGTAGAGAAGAGAGGAGCTGTGAAAAGGATGGGAAGGATGAACAGGGATGTGAGATGAGGTAGAGAAGAGAGGAGCTGTGAGAAGGATGGGAAGGATGAACAGGGATGTGAGATGAGGTAGAGAAGAGAGGAGCTGTGAGAAGGATGGGAAGGATGAACAGGGATGTGAGATGAGGTAGAGAAGAGAGGAGCTGTGAGAAGGATGGGAAGGATGAACAGGGATGTGAGATGAGGTAGAGAAGAGAGGAGCTGTGAGAAGGATGGGAAGGATGAACAGGGATGTGAGATGAGGTAGAGAAGAGAGGAGCATTGAGAAGGATGAACAGGGATGTGAGATGAGGTAGAGAAGAGAGGAGCTGTGAGAAGGATGGGAAGGATGAACAGGGATGTGAGATGAGGTACAGAAGAGAGGAGCTGTGAGAAGGATGGGAAGGATGAACAGGGATGTGAGATGAGGTAGAGAAGAGAGGAGCAGTGAGAAGGATGAACAGGGATGTGAGATGAGGTAGAGAAGAGAGGAGCTGTGAGAAGGATGAACAGGGATGTGAGATGAGGTAGAGAAGAGAGGAGCTGTGAGAAGGATGAACAGGGATGTGAGATGAGGTAGAGAAGAGAGGAGCTGTGAGAAGGATGAACAGGGATGTGAGATGAGGTAGAGAAGAGAGGAGCTGTGAGAAGGATGGGAAGGATGAACAGGGATGTGAGATGAGGTAGAGAAGAGAGAAGCTGTGAGAAGGATGAACAGGGATGTGAGATGAGGTAGAGAAGAGAGAAGCAGTGAGAAGGATGGGAAGGATGAACAGGGATGTGAGATGAGGTAGAGAAGAGAGGAGCAGTGAGAAGGATGGGAAGGATGAACAGGTATGTGAGATGAGGTAGAGAAGAGAGAAGCTGTGAGAAGGATGAACAGGGATGTGAGATGAGGTAGAGAAGAGAGGAGCTGTGAGAAGGATGAACAGGGATGTGAGATGAGGTAGAGAAGAGAGGAGCAGTGAGAAGGTTGGGAAGGATGAACAGGGATGTGAGATGAGGTAGAGAAGAGAGAAGCTGTGAGAAGGATGAACAGGGATGTGAGATGAGGTAGAGAAGAGAGGAGCAGTGAGAAGGATGAACAGGGATGTGAGATGAGGTAGAGAAGAGAGGAGCTGTGAGAAGGATGGGAAGGATGAACAGGGATGTGAGATGAGGTAGAGAAGAGAGGAGCTGTGAGAAGGATGGGAAGGATGAACAGGGATGTGAGATGAGGTAGAGAAGAGAGGAGCAGTGAGAAGGATGGGAAGGATGAACAGGGATGTGAGATGAGGTAGAGAAGAGAGAAGCTGTGAGAAGGATGAACAGGGATGTGAGATGAGGTAGAGAAGAGAGGAGCAGTGAGAAGGATGAACAGGGATGTGAGATGAGGTAGAGAAGAGAGGAGCTGTGAGAAGGATGGGAAGGATGAACAGGGATGTGAGATGAGGTAGAGAAGAGAGGAGCTGTGAGAAGGATGGGAAGGATGAACAGGGATGTGAGATGAGGTAAAGAAGAGAGGAGCTGTGAGAAGGATGGGAAGGATGAACAGGGATGTGAGATGAGGTAGAGAAGAGAGGAGCTGTGAGAAGGATGGGAAGGATGAACAGGGATGTGAGATGAGGTAGAGAAGCTGTGAGAAGGATGGGAAGAACGAACAGGGATGTGAGATGAGGTAGAGAAGAGAGGAGCAGTGAGAAGGATGGGAAGGATGAACAGGGATGTGAGATGAGGTAGAGAAGAGAGGAGCAGTGAGAAGGATGGGAAGGATGAACAGGGATGTGAGATGAGGTAGAGAAGAGAGAAGCTGTGAGAAGGATGAACAGGGATGTGAGATGAGGTAGAGAAGAGAGGAGCAGTGAGAAGGATGAACAGGGATGTGAGATGAGGTAGAGAAGAGAGGAGCTGTGAGAAGGATGGGAAGGATGAACAGGGATGTGAGATGAGGTAGAGAAGAGAGGAGCTGTGAGAAGGATGGGAAGGATGAACAGGGATGTGAGATGAGGTAGAGAAGAGAGGAGCAGTGAGAAGGATGGGAAGGATGAACAGGGATGTGAGATGAGGTAGAGAAGAGAGGAGCAGTGAGAAGGATGGGAAGGATGAACAGGGATGTGAGATGAGGTAGAGAAGAGAGAAGCAGTGAGAAGGATGGGAATGATGAACAGGGATGTGAGATGAGGTAGAGAAGAGTGGAGCAGTGAGAAGGATGGGAAGGATGAACAGGGATGAGAGATGAGGTAGAGAAGAGAGGAGCAGTGAGAAGGATGGGAAGGATGAACAGGGATGTGAGATGAGGTAGAGAAGAGAGGAGCAGTGAGAAGGATGGGAAGGATGAACAGGGATGTGAGATGAGGTAAAGAAGAGAGGAGCTGTGAAAAGGATGGGAAGGATGAACAGGGATGTGAGATGAGGTAGAGAAGAGAGGAGCAGTGAGAAGGATGGGAAGGATGAACAGGGATGTGAGATGAGGTAGAGAAGAGAGGAGCAGTGAGAAGGATGGGAAGGATGAACAGGGATGTGAGATGAGGTAGAGAAGAGAGGAGCAGTGAGAAGGATGGGAAGGATGAACAGGGATGTGAGATGAGGTAGAGAAGAGAGAAGCTGTGAGAAGGATGAACAGGGATGTGAGATGAGGTAGAGAAGAGAGGAGCAGTGAGAAGGATGAACAGGGATGTGAGATGAGGTAGAGAAGAGAGGAGCTGTGAGAAGGATGGGAAGGATGAACAGGGATGTGAGATGAGGTAGAGAAGAGAGGAGCAGTGAGAAGGATGGGAAGGATGAACAGGGATGTGAGATGAGGTAGAGAAGAGAGGAGCAGTGAGAAGGATGGGAAGGATGAACAGGGATGTGAGATGAGGTAGAGAAGAGAGGAGCAGTGAGAAGGATGGTAAGGATGAACAGGGATGTGAGATGAGGTAGAGAAGAGAGAAGCAGTCAGAAGGATGGGAAGGATGGACAGGGATGTGAGATGAGGTAGAGAAGAGTGGAGCAGTGAGAAGGATGGGAAGGATTAACAGGGATGAGAGATGAGGTAGAGAAGAGAGGAGCAGTGAGAAGGATGGGAAGGATGAACAGGGATGTGAGATGAGGTAGAGAAGAGAGGAGCAGTGAGAAGGATGGGAAGGATGAACAGGGATGTGAGATGAGGTAGAGAAGAGAGTAGCAGTGAGAACGATGGGAAGGATGAACAGGGATGTGAGATGAGGTAGAGAAGAGAGGAGCAGTGAGAATGATGGGAAGGATGGGAAGGATGAACAGGGATGTGAGATGAGGTAGAGAAGAGAGGAGCTGTGAGAAGGATGGGAAGGATGAACAGGGATGTGAGATGAGGTAGAGAAGAGAGGAGCTGTGAGAAGGATGGGAAGGATGAACAGGGATGTGAGATGAGGTAGAGAAGAGAGGAGCTGTGAGAAGGATGGGAAGGATGAACAGGGATGTGAGATGAGGTAGAGAAAAGAGGAGCTGTGAGAAGGATGGGAAGGATGAACAGGGATGTGAGATGAGGTAGAGAAGAGAGGAGCTGTGAGAAGGATGGGAAGGATGAACAGGGATGTGAGATGAGGTAGAGAAGAGAGGAGCAGTGAGAAGGATGAACATGGATGTGAGATGAGGTAGAGAAGAGAGGAGCTGTGAGAAGGATGGGAAGGATGAACAGGGATGTGAGATGAGGTAGAGAAGAGAGTAGCAGTGAGAACGATGGGAAGGATGAACAGGGATGTGAGATGAGGTAGAGAAGAGAGGAGCAGTGAGAATGATGGGAAGGATGGGAAGGATGAACAGGGATGTGAGATGAGGTAGAGAAGAGAGGAGCTGTGAGAAGGATGGGAAGGATGAACAGGGATGTGAGATGAGGTAGAGAAGAGAGGAGCTGTGAGAAGGATGGGAAGGATGAACAGGGATGTGAGATGAGGTAGAGAAGAGAGGAGCTGTGAGAAGGATGGGAAGGATGAACAGGGATGTGAGATGAGGTAGAGAAGAGAGGAGCTGTGAGAAGGATGGGAAGGATGAACAGGGATGTGAGATGAGGTAGAGAAGAGAGGAGCTGTGAGAAGGATGGGAAGGATGAACAGGGATGTGAGATGAGGTAGAGAAGAGAGGAGCAGTGAGAAGGATGAACATGGATGTGAGATGAGGTAGAGAAGAGAGGAGCTGTGAGAAGGATGGGAAGGATGAACAGGGATGTGAGATGAGGTAGAGAAGAGAGGAGCTGTGAGAAGGATGGGAAGGATGAACAGGGATGTGAGATGAGGTAGAGAAGAGAGGAGCAGTGAGAAGGATGAACAGGGATGTGAGATGAGGTAGAGAAGAGAGGAGCTGTGAGAAGGATGAACAGGGATGTGAGATGAGGTAGAGAAGAGAGGAGCTGTGAGAAGGATGAACAGAGATGTGAGATGAGGTAGAGAAGAGAGGAGCTGTGAGAAGGATGAACAGGGATGTGAGATGAGGTAGAGAAGAGAGGAGCTGTGAGAAGGATGGGAAGGATGAACAGGGATGTGAGATGAGGTAGAGAAGAGAGAAGCTGTGAGAAGGATGAACAGGGATGTGAGATGAGGTAGAGAAGAGAGAAGCAGTGAGAAGGATGGGAAGGATGAACAGGGATGTGAGATGAGGTAGAGAAGAGAGGAGCAGTGAGAAGGATGGGAAGGATGAACAGGTATGTGAGATGAGGTAGAGAAGAGAGAAGCTGTGAGAAGGATGAACAGGGATGTGAGATGAGGTAGAGAAGAGAGGAGCTGTGAGAAGGATGGGAAGGATGAACAGGGATGTCAGATGAGGTAGAGAAGAGAGGAGCAGTGAGAAGGTTGGGAAGGATGAACAGGGATGTGAGATGAGGTAGAGAAGAGAGGAGCTGTGAGAAGGATGGGAAGGATGAACAGGGATGTGAGATGAGGTAGAGAAGAGAGGAGCTGTGAAAAGGATGGGAAGGATGAACAGGGATGTGAGATGAGGTAGAGAAGAGAGGAGCTGTGAGAAGGATGGGAAGGATGAACAGGGATGTGAGATGAGGTAGAGAAGAGAGGAGCTGTGAGAAGGATGGGAAGGATGAACAGGGATGTGAGATGAGGTAGAGAAGAGAGGAGCTGTGAGAAGGATGGGAAGGATGAACAGGGATGTGAGATGAGGTAGAGAAGAGAGGAGCTGTGAGAAGGATGGGAAGGATGAACAGGGATGTGAGATGAGGTAGAGAAGAGAGGAGCAGTGAGAAGGATGAACAGGGATGTGAGATGAGGTAGAGAAGAGAGGAGCTGTGAGAAGGATGGGAAGGATGAACAGGGATGTGAGATGAGGTACAGAAGAGAGGAGCTGTGAGAAGGATGGGAAGGATGAACAGGGATGTGAGATGAGGTAGAGAAGAGAGGAGCAGTGAGAAGGATGAACAGGGATGTGAGATGAGGTAGAGAAGAGAGGAGCTGTGAGAAGGGTGAACAGGGATGTGAGATGAGGTAGAGAAGAGAGGAGCTGTGAGAAGGATGAACAGGGATGTGAGATGAGGTAGAGAAGAGAGGAGCTGTGAGAAGGATGAACAGGGATGTGAGATGAGGTAGAGAAGAGAGGAGCTGTGAGAAGGATGGGAAGGATGAACAGGGATGTGAGATGAGGTAGAGAAGAGAGAAGCTGTGAGAAGGATGAACAGGGATGTGAGATGAGGTAGAGAAGAGAGAAGCAGTGAGAAGGATGGGAAGGATGAACAGGGATGTGAGATGAGGTAGAGAAGAGAGGAGCAGTGAGAAGGATGGGAAGGATGAACAGGTATGTGAGATGAGGTAGAGAAGAGAGAAGCTGTGAGAAGGATGAACAGGGATGTGAGATGAGGTAGAGAAGAGAGGAGCTGTGAGAAGGATGGGAAGGATGAACAGGGATGTGAGATGAGGTAGAGAAGAGAGGAGCAGTGAGAAGGTTGGGAAGGATGAACAGGGATGTGAGATGAGGTAGAGAAGAGAGAAGCTGTGAGAAGGATGAACAGGGATGTGAGATGAGGTAGAGAAGAGAGGAGCAGTGAGAAGGATGAACAGGGATGTGAGATGAGGTAGAGAAGAGAGGAGCTGTGAGAATGATGGGAAGGATGGGAAGGATGAACAGGGATGTGAGATGAGGTAGAGAAGAGAGGAGCTGTGAGAAGGATGGGAAGGATGAACAGGGATGTGAGATGAGGTAGAGAAGAGAGGAGCAGTGAGAAGGATGGGAAGGATGAACAGGGATGTGAGATGAGGTAGAGAAGAGAGAAGCTGTGAGAAGGATGAACAGGGATGTGAGATGAGGTAGAGAAGAGAGGAGCAGTGAGAAGGATGAACAGGGATGTGAGATGAGGTAGAGAAGAGAGGAGCTGTGAGAAGGATGGGAAGGATGAACAGGGATGTGAGATGAGGTAAAGAAGAGAGGAGCTGTGAGAAGGATGGGAAGGATGAACAGGGATGTGAGATGAGGTAGAGAAGAGAGGAGCTGTGAGAAGGATGGGAAGGATGAACAGGGATGTGAGATGAGGTAGAGAAGCTGTGAGAAGGATGGGAAGAACGAACAGGGATGTGAGATGAGGTAGAGAAGAGAGGAGCAGTGAGAAGGATGGGAAGGATGAACAGGGATGTGAGATGAGGTAGAGAAGAGAGGAGCAGTGAGAATGATGGGAAGGATGAACAGGGATGTGAGATGAGGTAGAGAAGAGAGAAGCTGTGAGAAGGATGAACAGGGATGTGAGATGAGGTAGAGAAGAGAGGAGCAGTGAGAAGGATGAACAGGGATGTGAGATGAGGTAGAGAAGAGAGGAGCTGTGAGAAGGATGGGAAGGATGAACAGGGATGTGAGATGAGGTAGAGAAGAGAGGAGCTGTGAGAAGGATGGGAAGGATGAACAGGGATGTGAGATGAGGTAGAGAAGAGAGGAGCAGTGAGAAGGATGGGAAGGATGAACAGGGATGTGAGATGAGGTAGAGAAGAGAGGAGCAGTGAGAAGGATGGGAAGGATGAACAGGGATGTGAGATGAGGTAGAGAAGAGAGAAGCAGTGAGAAGGATGGGAAGGATGAACAGGGATGTGAGATGAGGTAGAGAAGAGTGGAGCAGTGAGAAGGATGGGAAGGATGAACAGGGATGAGAGATGAGGTAGAGAAGAGAGGAGCAGTGAGAAGGATGGGAAGGATGAACAGGGATGTGAGATGAGGTAGAGAAGAGAGGAGCAGTGAGAAGGATGGGAAGGATGAACAGGGATGTGAGATGAGGTAGAGAAGAGAGGAGCAGTGAGAACGATGGGAAGGATGAACAGGGATGTGAGATGAGGTAGAGAAGAGAGGAGCAGTGAGAATGATGGGAAGGATGGGAAGGATGAACAGGGATGTGAGATGAGGTAGAGAAGAGAGGAGCTGTGAGAAGGATGGGAAGGATGAACAGGGATGTGAGATGAGGTAGAGAAGAGAGGAGCAGTGAGAATGATGGGAAGGATGAACAGGGATGTGAGATGAGGTAGAGAAGAGAGAAGCTGTGAGAAGGATGAACAGGGATGTGAGATGAGGTAGAGAAGAGAGGAGCTGTGAGAAGGATGGGAAGGATGAACAGGGATATGAGATGAAGTAGAGAAGAGAGGAGCTGTGAGAAGGATGGGAAGGATGAACAGGGATGTGAGATGAAGTAGAGAAGAGAGGAGCAGTGAGAAGGATGGGAAGGATGAACAGGGATGTGAGATGAGGTAGAGAAGAGAGGAGCTGTGAGAAGGATGAACAGGGATGTGAGATGAGGTAGAGAAGAAAGAAGCTGTGAGAAGGATGGGAAGGATTAACAGGGATGTGAGATGAGGTAGAGAAGAGAGGAGCAGTGAGAAAGAAGGATGGGAAGGATGAACAGGGATGTGAGATGAGGTAGAGAAGAAAGAAGCTGTGAGAAGGATGGGAAGGATTAACAGGGATGTGAGATGAGGTAGAGAATAGAGGAGCAGTGATAATGATGGGAAGGATGAACAGGGATGTGAGATGAGGTAGAGAAGAGAGGAGCAGTGAGAAGGATGGGAAGGATGAACAGGGATGTGAGATGAGGTAGAGAAGCTGTGAGAAGGATGGGAAGGATGAACAGGGATGTGAGATGAGGTAGAGAAGAGAGGAGCTGTGAGAAGGATGGGAAATGTCCTCATGTCCTCTCTCTCAATCCCTCTCCCAATCCCTCTCCCTCTCTCTCCTTTTCTCCCGGTCCTGAACAAAACAGGATGATTATACTGCAGACTTGAGCTGCAGAACAAATCACATTTAGTGATGGAGATACCCACAGAGTCAGAGAGAGAGAGGCAGACAGAGAGCGGAAGTGTTGCAGAATGGAAGGAAAGTATCGCTAAATGAAAGAAGAGAGACATGGATAGAGGGACGCAAGTAAAAGAGAGTGAATATGCACAGAGAAGAAGAGAGGAGGAATGAGAGATGAAGGTATAGAAGGGTAATGGGGGAGTAGTACAGGGAGAAGGTGAGGGAAAGAGGGAGGTAATGAGAGATGAAGGTATTGAAGGGGCATGGGGGAGTAGTACAGGGAGAAGGTGAGGGAAAGAGGGAGGTAATGAGAGATGAAGGTATTGAAGGGGCATGGGGGAGTAGTACAGGGAGAAGGTGAGGGAAAGAGGGAGGTAATGAGAGATGAAGGTATAGAAGGGGCATGGGGGAGTAGTACAGGGAGAAGGTGAGGGAAAGAGGGAGGTAATGAGAGATGAAGGTATAGAAGGGGCATGGGGGAGTAGTACAGGGAGAAGGTGAGGGAAAGAGGGAGGTAATGAGAGATGAAGGTATAGAAGGGGCATGGGGGAGTAGTACAGGGAGAAGGTGAGGGAAAGAGGGAGGTAATGAGAGATGAAGGTATAGAAGGGGCATGGGGGAGTAGTACAGGGAGAAGGTGAGGGAAAGAGGGAGGTAATGAGAGATGAAGGTATTGAAGGGGCATGGGGGAGTAGTACAAGGAGAAGGTGAGGGAAAGAGGGAGGTAATGAGAGATGAAGGTATAGAAGGGGCATGGGGGAGTAGTACAGGGAGAAGGTGAGGGAAAGAGGGAGGTAATGAGAGATGAAGGTATAGAAGGGGCATGGGGGAGTAGTACAGGGAGAAGGTGAGGGAAAGAGGGAGGTAATGAGAGATGAAGGTATAGAAGGGGCATGGGGGAGTAGTACAGGGAGAAGGTGAGGGAAAGAGGGAGGTAATGAGAGATGAAGGTATAGAAGGGGCATGGGGGAGTAGTACAGGGAGAAGGTGAGGGAAAGAGGGAGGTAATGAGAGATGAAGGTATAGAAGGGGCATGGGGGAGTAGTACAGGGAGAAGGTGAGGGAAAGAGGGAGGTAATGAGAGATGAAGG
>NW_025745210.1:246867-251867 GCF_021184085.1 Oncorhynchus gorbuscha
GCCTATTGGTATTCACAAGCCCCTGGTCTACAGTGGAGGGACTATAAAAACTGCAGTTAAAGTGGCAGGGCCCCCATGGGGCCATGCTGAGGGGACCTGCGTCATCTCATATCTCTCTCCCAGCTGTGGTGTTACTATACCGGACCCCCTCTCTGCTCCTCCATTCATTTCCTGGTTTGACTGTTCTGTCCCTGTCTCCCGCCACCCTCGCCTGGTCCCGTTGGCTTGGCAGCCAGGTGCGTGGTGGTGGATGTGTCATTCACAGCGCAGGCCTGCCTGCCTGGTCTGTCTGTCTCTACACCAGCAGCATCGGCGGGTAGCTAGGCCTCATCTCCATTGAAGAGGTGACAGCTGGCGGAGGAAGTGGAAGTAACGAACTCTAATTAGTCCTATTTTCTAGCCTCGGCCTCAAACATCCCACCACTCCTTTCTGCCTGGATTTGTATGTGCTGTTCTATGGGTTTTGATATGAATAACTCACAATGACTTCCCGGGCTGGGCTTCTGCTTGATGTATGGTGCTGCTAGTACAATTAGTGCCATTAAAACAATGGTGGCCAAGTTGCCGGTTGCCAGGGTGATGAGTAATACCAGTCATTAAGTAGCCTAAATAATTGGGATGGAGGTGGTGAACGCTGATGACCGTGATATGAATCACAATATTGATGTAGAGAATGGCGAATAATAATGACTCCAATTAGTGATAATTGTCCAGGAGTTTTTGGGATGTCCTCTTTATGTCTTTCTCTCTCTCTCTCTCTCTCTCTCCTCTCTCTCTCTCTCTCTCTCTCTCTCTCTCTCTCTCTCTCTCTCTCTCTCTCTCTCTCTCTCTCTCCCTCTCAACACTCTCTGTCAGTCTCTCTGTCTATATCTCTGTCTGTCTGTCTGTCTCTCTCTTACACACTCTCTCTGTCTCTATCTGTCTCCCTTTCCCTCTCTGTCGCTCTCTCTCTCTCTATCTCTCTCCCTTTCCCTCTCTCCCTTTCCCTCTGTCTCTCTCCCTTTCCCTCTCTCCCTTTCCCTCTGTCTCTCTCCCTTTCCCTCTCTGTCTCTCTCCCTTTCCCTCTGTCTCTCTCCCTTTCCCTCTCTGTCTCTCTCCCTTTCCCTCTCTGTCTCTCTCCCTTTCCCTCTGTCTCTCTCCTTTTCCCTCTCTGTCTCTCTCTCTGTGTCTCTCTCCCTTTCCATCTCTGTCTCTCTCCTTTTCCCTCTCTATCTCTCTCTCTCTCTGTCTCTCTCCCTTTCCATCTCTGTCTCTCTCCCTTTCCCTCTCTGTCTCTCTCCCTTTCCCTCTCTGTCTCTCTCCCTTTCCCTCTGTCTCTCTCCCTTTCCCTCTCTGTCTCTCTCCCTTTCCCTCTCTGTCTCTCTCCCTTTCCCTCTGTCTCTCTCCCTTTCCATCTCTGTCTCTCTCCCTTTCCCTCTCTGTCTCTCTCCCTTTCCCTCTCTGTCTCTCTCCCTTTCCCTCTGTCTCTCTCCCTTTCCCTCTCTGTCTCTCTCCCTTTCCCTCTGTCTCTCTCCCTTTCCCTCTCTCCCTTTCCCTCTCTGTCTCTCTCCCTTTCCCTCTGTCTCTCTCCCTTTCCCCCTCTCTCTCCCTTTCCCTCTCTCCCTTTCCCTCACTGTCTCTCTCCCTTTCCCTCTCTGTCTCTCTTCCTTTCCCTCTGTCTCTCTCCCTGTCACTCTCTCCCTTTCCCTCTATCTCTCTCTCTGTCTCTCCCTTTCCCTCTATCTCTCTCTCTGTCTCTCCCTTTCCCACTTTCTATATGGTTACTCCCCCTCCCTCTCGCTTACACACACACACACACACACACACACTTTCTATATGGTTACTCCCATCCCTCTCGCTTACACACACACACACTTTCTATATGGTTACTCCCCCTCCCTCTCGCTTACACACACACACAGTTTCTATATGGTTACTCCCCCTCCCTCTCGCTTACACACACACACACTTTCTATATGGTTACTCCCCCTCCCTCTCGCTTACACACACACACACTTTCTATATGGTTACTCCCCCTCCCTCTCGCTTACACACACACACAGTTTCTATATGGTTACTCCCCCTCCCTCTCGCTTACACACACACACACACTTTCTATATGGTTACTCCCCCCTCCCTCTCGCTTACACACACACACACTTTCTATATGGTTACTCCCCCTCCCTCTCGCTTACACACACACACACTTTCTATATGGTTACTCCCCCTCCCTCTCGCTTACACACACACACACACACTTTCTATATGGTTACTCCCCCTCCCTCTCGCTTACACACACACAGTTTCTATATGATTACTCCCCCTCCCTCTCGCTTACACACACACACACTTTCTATATGGTTACTCCCCCTCCCTCTCGCTTACACACACACACACACTTTCTATATGGTTACTCCCCCTCCCTCTCGCTTACACACACACACAGTTTCTATATGGTTACTCCCCCTCCCTCTCGCTTACACACACACACAGTTTCTATATGGTTACTCCCCCTCCCTCTCGCTTACACACACACACAGTTTCTATATGGTTACTCCCCCTCCCTCTCGCTTACACACACACACACACACTTTCTATATGGTTACTCCCCCTCCCTCTCGCTTACACACACACACACTTTCTATATGGTTACTCCCCCTCCCTCTCGCTTACACACACACACACTTTCTATATGGTTACTCCCCCTCCCTCTCGCTTACACACACACACACACACACACACACTTTCTATATGGTTACTCCCCCTCCCTCTCGCTTACACACACACAGTTTCTATATGATTACTCCCCCTCCCTCTCGCTTACACACACACACACTTTCTATATGGTTACTCCCCCTCCCTCTCGCTTACACACACACAGTTTCTATATGGTTACTCCCCCTCCCTCTCGCTTACACACACACACAGTTTCTATATGGTTACTCCCCCTCCCTCTCGCTTAGACACACACACACTTTCTATATGGTTACTCCCCCTCCCTCTCGCTTACACACACACACACTTTCTATATGGTTACTCCCCCTCCCTCTCGCTACACACACACACACACTTTCTATATGGTTACTCCCCCTCCCTCTCGCTTACACACACACACACTTTCTATATGGTTACTCCCCCTCCCTCTCGCTTACACACACACACACTTTCTATATGGTTACTCCCCCTCCCTCTCGCTTACACACACACACACACACTTTCTATATGGTTACTCCCCCTCCCTCTCGCTTACACACACACACACTTTCTATATGGTTACTCCCCCTCCTTCTCGCTTACACACACACACACACACACACACTTTCTATATGGTTGCTCCCCCTCCCTCTCGCTTACACACACACACACACACACACACACACACACACACACACACACACACACACACACACACACACACACACACACACACACACACACACACACACACACACACACACACACACAGGTTCACTAGAGTGCAGATATTGTAATTCCCAAAGTAGTTAACTCAGCAACTCGTGACTGTCAGCCCCCATCTGACTGTCCCAGTCCATTTCCACTGCCTTCTAGAATACTTTCCACAGGGTTCTATAATGTAGGCATGTCTTTGTATTGACTTGCTGTAGTGCCTCTTCTCCATCACCCCATTTCTATATCAATGTTGTTCTTTAAGTCCGCCTTCTGGGCTGTTAGTGTGAAACACACAACCACAAACACAACTACAAACACAACCATGCACAACTACAAACACAACCACAAACACAACCATGCACAACTACAAACACAACCACAAACACAACTACAAACACAACCACAAACACAACTACAAACACAACCACAAACACAACCATGCACAACTACAAACACAACCACAAACACAACTACAAACACAACCACAAACACAACCATGCACAACTACAAACACAACTACAAACACAACCACAGACACAACCATGCACAACTACAAAAACAACCACAAACACAACTACAAACACAACCACAAACACAACTACAAACACAACCACAAACACAACCACAAACACAACCACAAACACAACTACAAACACAACCACAAACACAACCACAAACACAACTACAAACACAACCACAAACACAACCATGCACAACTACAAACACAACCACAAACACAACCATGCACAACTACAAACACAACCACAAACACAACTACAAACACAACCACAAACACAACTACAAACACAACCACAAACACAACCACAAACACAACTACAAACACAACCATGCACAACTACAAACACAACCACAAACACAACTACAAACACAACCACAAACACAACCATGCACAACTACAAACACAACCATAAACACAACCACAAACACAACCATGCACAACTACAAACACAACCACAAACACAACCATGCACAACTACAAACACAAACATGCACAACTACAAACACAACCACAAACACAACCATGCACAACCACAAACACAACCATGCACAACTACAAACACAACCATAAACACAACCACAAACACAACCATGCACAACTACAAACACAACCACAAACACAACCATGCACAACTACAAACACAACCATGCACAACTACAAACACAACCACAAACACAACCATGCACAACCATGCACAACTACTAACACAACCATGCACAACTACAAACACAACCATGCACAACTACAAACACAACCATGCACAACCACAGACACAACCATGCACAACTACAAACACAACCATGTACAACTACAAACACAACTACAAACACAACCATGCACAACTACAAACACAGCCATGCACAACTACAAACACTAACATGCACAACCACAAACACAACCATGTACAACTACAAACACAACTACAAACACAACCATGCACAACTACAAACACAAATACAAACACAAATACAAACACAAACATGCACAACTACAAACACAACCATGCACAACTACAAACACAACCATGCACAACCACAAACACAACTACAAACACAAATACAAACACAAACATGCACAACTACAAACACAA
>NW_025745210.1:256867-286867 GCF_021184085.1 Oncorhynchus gorbuscha
ATAGTATTCTAAGGCACATGTAGATTGTTTTTCTCTCTGTCTACAATATATTAATCCGTGTTTCACACAAACACACACACACACACACTAATCCTCTGATATAATGAATGATGGTGTGAAATGGTGATCACACCGGGGAAGAGAGAAGGAATTCTCCCTCTGCAGAAGCAAACACAAAAGAGCAGGGAGAAAGGGACTAATAAGAAGAGAGGAGAGGGAGGTAGAGAGGGAGGTAGAGAGGAAAGACAGGGAGGTAGAGAGGGAGGGAGGTAGAGAGGAAAGACGGGGAGGTAGAGAGGAAAGACAGGGAGGTAGAGAGGGAAGACAGGGAGGTAGGGAGGAAAGACAGGGAGGTAGAGAGGAAAGACAGGGAGGTAGGGTGGAAGGGAGGTAGAGAGGGAGGTAGAGAGGAAAGACAGGGAGGTAGAGAGGGAGGTAGAGAGGAAAGACAGGGAGGTAGAGAGGAAGGGAGGTAGAGAGGAAAGACAAGAAGGTAGAGAGGAAGGGAGGTAGAGAGGGAGGTAGAGAGGAAAGACAGGGAGGTAGAGAGGGAGGGAGGTAGAGAGGGAAGTAGAGAGGAAAGACGGGAGGTAGAGAGGAAAGACAGGGAGATAGAGAGGAAAGACAGGGAGGTAGAGAGGGAGGGAGGTAGAGAGGAAAGACAGTGAGAGAGAGGGAGGTAGAGAGGAAGGGAGGTAGAGAGGAAGGGAGGTAGAGAGGAAAGACAGGAAGGTAGAGAGGAAGGGAGGTAGAGAGGGAGGTAGAGAGGAAAGACAGGGAGGTAGAGAGGGAGGGAGGTAGAGGGGGAGGTAGAGAGGAAAGACAGGGAGGTAGAGAGGAAAGACAGGGAGGTAGAGAGGAAAGACGGGGAGGTAGAGAGGAAATACAGGGAGGTAGAGAGGAAAGACAGGGAGGTAGAGAGGGAGGTAGAGAGGAAAGACGGGGAGGTAGAGAGGAAAGACGGGGAGGTAGAGAGGAAAGACGGGGAGGTAGAGAGGAAAGACAGGGAGGTAGAGAGAAAAGACAGGGAGGTAGAGAGGGTAGAGAGGGAGGTAGAGAGGAAAGACAGTGAGGTAGAGAGGAAAGACAGGAAGGTAGAGAGGAAAGACAGGGAGGTAGGGAGGAAAGACAGGGAGGTAGAGAGGAAAGACAGGGAGGTAGGGTGGAAAGACGGGGAGGTAGAGAGGAAAGACAGGGGGGTAGAGAGGAAGGGAGGTAGAGAGGAAAGACAGGAAGGTAGAGAGGAAGGGAGGTAGAGAGGGAGGTAGAGAGGAAAGACAGGGAGGTAGAGAGCGAGGGAGGTAGAGAGGAAAGACAGTGAGAGAGAGGGAGTTAGAGAGGAAAGACAGGGAGGTAGAGAGGAAGGGAGGTAGAGAGGAAAGACAGGAAGTTAGAGAGGAATGGAGGTAGAGAGGAAAGACAGGGAGGTAGAGAGGGAGGGAGGTAGAGAGGAAAGACAGGGAGGTAGAGAGGAAGGGAGGTAGAGAGGAAAGACAGGAAGTTAGAGAGGAAGGGAGGTAGAGAGGGAGGTAGAGAGGAAAGACAGGGAGGTAGAGAGGGAGGGAGATAGAGGGGGGGTAGAGAGGAAAGACGGGGAGGTAGAGAGGAAAGACAGGGAGGTAGAGAGGAAAGACAGGGAGGTAGAGAGGGAGGGAGGTAGAGAGGAAAGACAGTGAGAGAGAGGGAGGTAGAGAGGAAAGACAGGGAGGTAGATAGGAAAGACAGGAAGTTAGAGAGGAAGGGAGTTAGAGAGGGAGGTAGAGAGGAAAGACAGGGAGGTAGAGAGGGAGGGAGGTAGAGAGGAAAGATAGGGAGGTAGAGAGGGAGGGAGGTAGAGAGGAAAGATAGGGAGGTAGAGAGGAAAGACGGGGAGGTAGAGAGGAAAGACGGGGAGGTAGAGAGGAAAGACGGGGAGGTAGAGAGGAAAGACGGGGAGGTAGAGAGGAAAGACGGGGAGGTAGAGAGGAAAGACGGGGAGGTAGAGAGGAAAGACGGGGAGGTAGAGAGGAAAGACGGGGAGGTAGAGAGGAAAGATGGGGAGGTAGAGAGGAAAGACAGGGAGGTAGAGAGGGAGGGAGATAGAGGGGGAGGTAGAGAGGAAAGACGGGGAGGTAGAGAGGAAAGACAGGGAGGTAGAGAGGAAAGACAGGGAGGTAGAGAGGGAGGGAGATAGAGGGGGAGGTAGAGAGGAAAGACGGGAAGGTAGAGAGGGAGGTAGAGAGGAAAGACAGGGAGGTAGAGAGGAAAGACAGGGAGGTAGAGAGGGAGGGAGGTAGAGAGGAAAGACAGTGAGAGAGAGGGAGGTAGAGAGGAAAGACGGGGAGGTAGAGAGGAAAGATGGGGAGGTAGAGAGGAAAGACGGGGAGGTAGAGACGAAAGACGGGGAGGTAGAGACGAAAGACGGGGAGGTAGAGAGGAAAGACAGGGAGGTAGAGAGGAAAGACAGGGAGTTAGAGAGGGAGGTAGAGCGGGAGGGAGGTAGAGAGTAAAGAGAGGGAGACAGGAGAGGGAGGAAGGAGAGGGAGAAAGAGTGGGGGAAGAGAGAAAAGAAAGGGAGGAAGAGAGGGAGGTAGAAATGAAAGAGCGAGGTTGTGCAGTCAGTCGATACAAAGTGTGTTTGGGAAGGTTTATGAGACAATGGCCATCGAGTCCCTGTCACACTCTGATGGTTATTAGCATTATTTGTTATCATGACTTTCTCACAATAGATGTTTCCCTTTCTCTGACAACGAAAGAAGCATAGTTTTGCTGTCCTATGTCCGTTCTCTCGGTTCTCTCTCTTCTCACTGCCTCTGTGGTTATGATACTATGGCCTTGGTCAGGAGGTCACAGTGGATTGTTGGATTAACTATGTATAATTCTTCTTCTCCTCCTTCACTATCCCCCTTTCAATTCTTCTATTCACTCTCCTCCTTGTTACTCCCCCGGTCCTCTTTTCTTTTGGCCTTTGCTTTTCTTTCCATATATTTATGTGTTTATCTCCAATTGTTGTTTTCCTATTGTGTCTTGAACCCCCCCCCCCCCCCTGATACTGTCTGTCTGTCTGTCTGTCTGTCTGTCTGTCTGTCTGTCTGTCTGTCTGTCTGTCTGTCTGTCTGTCTGTCTGTCTGTCTGTCTGTCTGTCTGTCTGTCTGTCTGTCTGTCTGTCTGTCTGTCTGTCTGTCTGTCTGTCTGTCTGTCTGTCTGTCTCCCTCCTTCCCTCCCCAGCGTTGAAGGACGACCGTTTCCAGATGGTTCTCTTCACTCCCCGCCTGGTGCGCATCACCCTCACCAACGTGAGCGTGTCGGACGAGGGCGGCTACTTCTGCCAGCTCTACACCGACGACACCCACCACCAAGTGGCCACTCTGTCCGTGTCCGTCCCTCCCGACACCCCCGCGGTGGAGGTGAGGCAGGAGGCCGTGGAGGGGGGCGAGGTGGAGCTCACCTGCCTGTCGCCGCGCAGCAAGCCCCCCGCCACGCTGCGCTGGATCAGGGACCGCCGGGAGATACCAGGTCTGTCCGTCCTTTGACGATCTATCACTATGTCGCTCTGTCATTCTATCTGTCAGTATCTGTCTGTCTGACTCTGTCATTCTATCTGTCAGTATCTGTCTGTCTGACTCTGTCATTCTATCTGTCAGTATCTGTCTGTCTGACTCTGTCATTCTATCTGTCAGTATCTGTCTGTCTGACTCTGTCATTCTATCTGTCAGTATCTGTCTGTCTGACTCTGTCATTCTATCTGTCAGTATCTGTCTGTCTGACTCTGTCATTCTATCTGTCAGTATATGTCTGTCTGACTCTGTCATTCTATCTGTCAGTATCTGTCTGTCTGACTCTGTCATTCTATCTGTCAGTATCTGTCTGTCTGACTCTGTCTTTGTTCAGTCATACCTCTCTCTCTGCCTCTCTCTCTCTCTGCCTCTCTCTCTGCCTCTCTCTCTCTCTGCCTCTCTCTCTCTCTGCCTCTCTCTCTCTCTGCCTCTCTCTCTCTCTCTGCCTCTCTCTGCCTCTCTCTCTCTGCCTCTCTCTCTCTCTGCCTCTCTCTCTCTCTGCCTCTCTCTCTGCCTCTCTCTCTCTGCCTCTCTCTCTCTCTGCCTCTCTCTCTCTGCCTCTCTCTCTCTCTCTGCCTCTCTCTCTGCCTCTCTCTCTCTCTGCCTCTCTCTCTGCCTCTCTCTCTGCCTCTCTCTCTCTCTGCCTCTCGCTCTCTCTGCCTCTCTCTCTCTCTGCCTCTCTCTCTCTCTGCCTCTCTCTCTCTCTGCCTCTCTCTCTGCCTCTCTCTCTCTCTGCCTCTCTCTCTCTCTGCCTCTCTCTCTCTCTCTCTGCCTCTCTCTCTCTCTCTGCCTCTCTCTGCCTCTCTCTCTCTCTGCCTCTCTCTCTCTCTGCCTCTCTCTCTCTCTGCCTCTCTCTCTGCCTCTCTCTCTCTGCCTCTCTCTCTCTCTGCCTCTCTCTCTCTGCCTCTCTCTCTCTCTCTGCCTCTCTCTCTGCCTCTCTCTCTCTCTGCCTCTCTCTCTGCCTCTCTCTCTGCCTCTCTGTCTCTCTGCCTCTCTCTCTCTCTGCCTCTCTCTCTCTCTGCCTCTCTCTCTCTCTGCCTCTCTCTCTGCCTCTCTCTCTCTCTGCCTCTCTCTCTGCCTCTCTCTCTGCCTCTCTCTCTGCCTCTCTCTCTGCCTCTCTCTGCCTCTCTCTCTGCCTCTCTCTCTCTCTGCCTCTCTTTTTCTCTGCCTCTCTCTCTCTGCCTCTCTCTCTCTCTCTGCCTCTCTCTCTCTCTGCCTCTCTCTCTCTCTGCTTCTCTCTCTCTGCCTCTCTCTCTCTCTGCCTCTCTCTCTCTGCCTCTCTCTCTCTCTGCCTCTCTCTCTCTCTGCCTCTCTCTCTGCCTCTCTCTCTCTCTCTCTGCCTCTCTCTCTCTCTCTGCCTCTCTCTCTGCCTCTCTCTCTCTCTCTGCCTCTCTCTCTGCCTCTCTCTCTCTCTGTTCACGTCCTGCATTCCCTATCTATCCGCCTGCCTGTCCCTGTGTCAGTCTATCCATCTATCTTTTCAAACTCCATCATACTCTCTCCTTTTCTGTCCAGCCTTCTACCTACCTCCCTCTTTACTCCCCGTCTGATAAGACTTCCATCCAGCTATCACTCTCTTTATTTTATCTGTCCTTCTGTCCATCTATTTCTGTCTGTTTGTCTATCCCTCTCTCTGTGTGTCTGTCCCGCTGTTTACCCTCTGCCTGTCCTGTTATATCCTCCACCTCTCTCTGTGTGTCTGTCCTGCTGTTTACCCTCTGCCTGTCCTGTTATACCCTCCACCTCTCTCTGTGTGTCTGTCCCTCTGTTTACCCTCCACCTCTCTCTGTGTGTCTGTCCCGCTGTTTACCCTCTGCCTGTCCTGTTATACCCTCCACCTCTCTCTGTGTGTCTGTCCCTCTGTTTACCCTCCACCTCTCTCTGTGTGTCTGTCCCGCTGTTTACCCTCTGCCTGTCCTGTTATACCCTCCACCTCTCTCTGTGTGTCTGTCCCTCTGTTTACCCTCCACCTCTCTCTGTGTGTCTGTCCCTCTGTTATACCCTCCACCTCTCTCTGTGTGTCTGTCCTGTTATACCCTCCACCTCTCTCTGTGTGTCTGTCCTGCTGTTTACCCTCTGCCTGTCCTGTTATACCCTCCACCTCTCTCTGTGTGTCTGTCCCGCTGTTATACCCTCCACCTCTCTCTGTGTGTCTGTCCTGCTGTTTACCCTCTGCCTGTCCTGTTATACCCTCCACCTCTCTCTGTGTGTCTGTCCCGCTGTTATACCCTCCACCTCTCTCTGTGTGTCTGTCCCGCTGTTATACCCTCCACCTCTCTCTGTGTGTCTGTCCCGCTGTTATACCCTCCACCTCTCTCTGTGTGTCTGTCCCGCTGTTATACCCTCCACCTCTCTCTGTGTGTCTGTCCCACTGTTATACCCTCCACCTCTCTCTGTGTGTCTGTCCTGTTATACCCTCCACCTCTCTCTGTGTGTCTGTCCCGCTGTTATACCCTCCACCTCTCTCTGTGTGTCTGTCCCGCTGTTATACCCTCCATCTCTCTCTGTGTGTCTGTCCCGCTGTTATACCCTCCACCTCTCTCTGTGTGTCTGTCCTGTTATACCTTCCACCTCTCTCTGTGTGTCTGTCCAGCTGTTATACCCTCCACCTCTCTCTGTGTGTCTGTCCCGCTGTTATACCCTCCACCTCTCTCTGTGTGTCTGTCCCGCTGTTATACCCTCCACCTCTCTCTGTGTGTCTGTCCTGTTATACCTTCCACCTCTCTCTGTGTGTCTGTCCAGCTGTTATACCCTCCACCTCTCTCTGTGTGTCTGTCCCGCTGTTATACCCTCCACCTCTCTCTGTGTGTCTGTCCTGTTATACCTTCCACCTCTCTCTGTGTGTCTGTCCAGCTGTTATACCCTCCATCTCTCTCTGTGTGCCTGTCCTGTTATACCCTCCACCTCTCTCTGTGTGTCTGTCCTGTTATACCCTCCACCTCTCTCTGTGTGTCTGTCCCTCTGTTTACCCTCCACCTCTCTCTGTGTGTCTGTCCCGCTGTTTACCCTCTGCCTGTCCTGTTTACCCTCCACCTCTCTCTGTGTGTCTGTCCCGCTGTTATACCCTCCACCTCTCTCTGTGTGTCTGTCCCGCTGTTTACCCTCTGCCTGTCCTGTTATACCCTCCACCTCTTTCTGTGTGTCTGTCCCGCTGTTATACCCTCCACCTCTCTCTGTGTGTCTGTCCCGCTGTTTACCCTCTGCCTGTCCTGTTATACCCTCCACCTCTCTCTGTGTGTCTGTCCCGCTGTTATACCCTCCACCTCTCTCTGTGTGTCTGTCCCGCTGTTATACCCTCCACCTCTCTCTGTGTGTCTGTCCTGTTATACCCTCCACCTCTCTCTGTGTGTCTGTCCTGCTGTTTACCCTCTGCCTCTCTCTGTGTGTCTGTCCTGTTATACCCTCCACCTCTCTCTGTGTGTCTGTCCTGTTATACCCTCCACCTCTGTGTGTCTGTCCTGTTATACCCTCCACCTCTCTCTGTGTGTCTGTCCTGCTGTTTACCCTCTGTCTGTCCTGTTATACCCTCCACCTCTCTCTGTGTGTCTGTCCCGCTGTTATACCCTCCACCTCTCTCTGTGTGTCTGTCCTGCTGTTTACCCTCTGCCTGTCCTGTTATACCCTCCACCTCTCTCTGTGTGTCTGTCCCGCTGTTTACCCTCTGTCTGTCCTGTTATACCCTCCACCTCTCTCTGTGTGTCTGTCCCGCTGTTATACCCTCCACCTCTCTCTGTGTGTCTGTCCTGCTGTTTACCCTCTGCCTGTCCTGTTATACCCTCCACCTCTCTCTGTGTGTCTGTCCCGCTGTTATACCCTCCACCTCTCTCTGTGTGTCTGTCCTGTTATACCCTCCACCTCTCTCTGTGTGTCTGTCCTGTTATACCCTCCCACTCTCTCTGTGTGTCTGTCCCGCTGTTTACCCTCTGCCTGTCCTGTTATACCCTCCACCTCTCTCTGTGTGTCTGTCCTGTTATACCCTCCACCTCTCTCTGTGTGTCTGTCCTGTTATACCCTCCACCTCTCTCTGTGTGCCTGTCCTGTTATACCCTCCACCTCTCTCTGTGTGTCTGTCCCGCTGTTTACCCTCTGCCTGTCCTGTTATACCCTCCACCTCTCTCTGTGTGTCTGTCCCGCTGTTATACCCTCCACCTCTCTCTGTGTGTCTGTCCCTCTGTTATACCCTCCACCTCTCTCTGTGTGCCTGTCCTGTTATACCCTCCACCTCTCTCTGTGTGTCTGTCCCGCTGTTTACCCTCTGTCTGTCCTGTTATACCCTCCACCTCTCTCTGTGTGTCTGTCCCGCTGTTATACCCTCCACCTCTCTCTGTGTGTCTGTCCCGCTGTTTACCCTCTGCCTGTCCTGTTATACCCTCCACCTCTCTCTGTGTGTCTGTCCCGCTGTTATACCCTCCACCTCTCTCTGTGTGTCTGTCCCTCTGTTATACCCTCCACCTCTCTCTGTGTGCCTGTCCTGTTATACCCTCCACCTCTCTCTGTGTGTCTGTCCCTGTCCTGTTTACCCTCTGTCTGTCCTGTTATACCCTCCACCTCTCTCTGTGTGTCTGTCCCGCTGTTATACCCTCCACCTCTCTCTGTGTGTCTGTCCCGCTGTTTACCCTCTGCCTGTCCTGTTATACCCTCCACCTCTCTCTTTTTTCCCTCTTTCTTTTGTGTCTCTTGTTCCTATCCCATCTCTCTGTCTTAATCTCTAACTCAGCACTCTGTCCTTTCCCTCACTCCTCTTCTCTTCACCCCTCTTCCTCTCTTCACCCCTCTTCCTCTCCTCCCCCTCTTCCTCTTCTCTCTCTCTCTGTCGCCTACTTCCATGCCATGTTCACAAAGTTGTCTGTCCCCTGATGTGACAAGGTTATGTAGGAAGCGTCGTGGGCTGATGCGTGGGGCCCACAACAGACAGCCCAGTTTTCTGTTCTGCTCTGTAGTGCTGTGGAGCGGGCCCTGCCCTGAGTCAAATACAGTGTGACATTAAAGGTTAGGCTCCAGATCCTGACGGATAGAATGTCTCAGTAATTAAGACAGTATCTCCCCGCCCTCATCTTACGCTTCAATTGGGCCTGCTTCAGTTCACTCAGCTGAAATAATTGAAAACTCAGCGTGGTGTTAGTTATTGTCATATTTTCACGTGACCTCGAGGCCTTAGTTTGGGCCACCACCATCCCTCCTCTTCCTCCTCCTCCTCTTCCTCCTCCTCCTCTTCCTCCTCCTCCTCTTCCTCCTCCTCATCTTCCGCTGCCTCATTTGGAGTCTTTTCAAATATTTTTAATCGCATCTCACGCTCTCTTTATCTTCCTTTTATGTCTGAGCCTGTCCAGATCCCTCTCTCCTCTTCTCCTTGTCATCAATCATTCCTGTCTCACTCTCTCCTCTTCTCCTTGTCATCTATCATTCCTGTCTCACTCTCTCCTCTTCTCCTTGTCATCTATCATGCCTGTCTCACTCTCTCCTCTTCTCCTTGTCATCTATCATTCCTGTCTCACTCTCTCCTCTTCTCCTTGTCATCTATCATTCCCGTCTCACTCTCTCCTCTTCTCCTTGTCATCTATCATTCCTGTCTCACTCTCTCCTCTTCTCCTTGTCATCTATCATTCCTGTCTCACTCTCTCCTCTTCTCCTTGTCATCTATCATGCCCGTCTCACTCTCTCCTCTTCTCCTTGTCATCTATCATTCCTGTCTCACTCTCTCCTCTTCTCCTTGTCATCTATCATGCCCGTCTCACTCTCTCCTCTTCTCCTTGTCATCTATCATTCCTGTCTCACTCTCTCCTCTTCTCCTTGTCATCTATCATTCCCGTCTCACTCTCTCCTCTTCTCCTTGTCATCTATCATGCCCGTCTCACTCTCTCCTCTTCTCCTTGTCATCTATCATGCCCGTCTCACTCTCTCCTCTTCTCCTTGTCATCTATCATTCCTGTCTCACTCTCTCCTCTTCTCCTTGTCATCTATCATGCCCGTCTCACTCTCTCCTCTTCTCCTTGTCATCTATCATTCCTGTCTCACTCTCTCCTCTTCTCCTTGTCATCTATCATTCCTGTCTCACTCTCTCCTCTTCTCCTTGTCATCTATCATTCCTGTCTCACTCTCTCCTCTTCTCCTTGTCATCTATCAGGCCTGTCTCACTCTCTCCTCTTCTCCTTGTCATCTATCATGCCTGTCTCACTCTCTCCTCTTCTCCTTGTCATCTATCATGCCCGTCTCACTCTCTCCTCTTCTCCTTGTCATCTATCATTCCTGTCTCACTCTCTCCTCTTCTCCTTGTCATCTATCATTCCTGTCTCACTCTCTCCTCTTCTCCTTGTCATCTATCATTCCTGTCTCACTCTCTCCTCTTCTCCTTGTCATCTATCATGCCTGTCTCACTCTCTTCTCTTCTCCTTGTCATCTATCATGCCCGTCTCACTCTCTCCATGTGTCCTTCTCCCGTCTCTCTTTCTTCCTTCGCCAGCTCCTTTTCCTTCCCTCCTCGTCCTCTGTCTGATGTGCTCCCTCCCTCCCTCCCTTCTCTAGGTGTGGTGTCCCAGCAGGAAAATGGGAAGACAGTGAGTGTGTCCAGCACCATCCGTCTCCCTGTGGAGAGAAAAGACAACGGGGCAGCGGTCAGCTGTGAGGCATCCCACCCCGCCCTGGGGGGGCAGAAGAGGGTCCGCCACTACCGCCTCGACGTCCACTGTGAGTGACTGGTCAGCCACCGAGGGTTACCGTGGCAACACACTGAAGCTGTATCACCGTTGGTGTCTGGGGTGGTCAACCCTTCTGTTGTAAATGACTTATCAACTCACCAGTTCTGAGTTTGATCAGCCTTTTCTGCCTTTTAGATCTGCATAATGAGTGTCGCTGCCAAACTGTTGCTGCGTAAATGTCCCTGCGTGGCTTTCACAGCAACACGTATGAATATCTCCTCGGATGTGTCTGTTCACTGCAGCCATTAACAAAGCAGCAGCTGTTTCACCCTGAGGGATGTTATGAAAACAGAACCGACAACCGTCACTCTTGATTGGTTACCATGGTAACCATTCCTTCCTCCTCTCTCCCCAGTTGCCCCCACAGTGAGGATCATCCCTCCCCCTGGCATACTCCGAGAGGGAGACTCTCTCAGCCTCACCTGCTCCATCACTGGCAACCCACTGTGAGTGTGTGTGTGTGTGTGTGTGTGTGTGTGTGTGTGTGTGTGTGTGTGTGTGTGTGTGTGTGTGTGTGTGTGTGTGTGTGTGTGTGTGTGTGTGTGTGTGTGTGTGTGTGTGTGTGTGTGTGTGTGTGTGTGTGTGTGTGTGTGTGTGTGTGTGTGTACACACATTCATGAGATGTTTGATTGGTTTGTGCATTTGCTGTGTATGTATATTGTGCTCACACTACAGCTGTTTGGAGTATTCAGAGTTGAGACATTCTCTGGATAAAGTGTCTGAGGAGGCTGTAACAAGCCCCTTGTTAGACACTGTGATGTGTTTGTTGTGCATGTGTGTTTCTGAGGCAACTGAAAGCTCTATAAAAACTGGTTTGTGTGTGTATGTGCTCGTGTGTGTTTGTTTGTGTGTGTGGTGAGTAAAACCATAGTAAAGCCCCACAATAAAGCCAGGCTGAGGAGCCAGTATGTGTGGCCCAGTGAGGATCAGTAACAGCCTTGCTGGGGACAGTGACATGAGAGATGTGGCTGTGGGGATCGATCCACTGGACTGCCCCTGCCTCATCTCACACTGGAGGGACCTCACCACACTCTCCTTTACACCCCCGGTACCCCCATCACTCTCAAGCCCCGGACTGCCTGTCTTTGTTGGAGGGGTGTGTGTGTGTGTGTGTGTGTGTGTGTGTGTGTGTGTGTGTGTGTGTGTGTGTGTGTGTGTGTGTGTGTGTGTGTGTGTGTGTGTGTGTGTGTGTGTGTGTGTGTGTGTGTGTGTGTGTGTGTGTGTGTGTGTGTGTGTGTGTGTGTGTGTGTGTGTGTGTGTGTGTGTGGATGAGCAGGGGGGTTTAATTAGATGCTTCCTGGGGGATTAGGGTGTAGATGAGCTGGGATTGTAATCTGGCCAGGGTGGGATGAGAGGGACAGCCAGCACAGCACAGAGGATGCACACACACACAGGGCTTTGTGTGAGATTGTGTGGTGTGTCTGTGTGTGTTCGTTGTTTCATGTAATCCAATAATCTTTAGTCTCAGTCGCCTTCTGTCTCACTTTTCTTTGTCTTTCATGTCTCCTCTTTCTCTCCGTCCTCCTGTCTTACTCTGCCTCTCTCTCTCCCTCTCTCATCTCTCCCCCATAAATCTCTGTCTATCTCCTTCCCTGGCTCTCTCCCCCCATGTCCCGCTTTTCCTCCATCTGACACAAAATCTTTCTTTGCTCCCTCTCCTTCTCTCTCTCTCTCTGTCCATAAATCTCCCCAATTCTTTTCTGTCATGCTGTCTTCCTCTCCCTTGGTCTAATTTAAAATCTCTCTCTCCCTCCTTGCCTTTTATTTCCCATAACCTCCCTCTCCCTCCACCTCTGTCTTATTTTTATACTGTGTTATCTTTTCTCTCTTTCTTCTCCCTATCCCCTCTTGCTCCCCTCGTTTTCCCCCCTCTCTATCTAATTCTCTTACACTTTCCACTCCCTCTTCTTTCTCTCTTTTACTCTCTTCTTTTCCTCGCTCTCCCTCCCTCCCTCCCTCCTCTCTCTCCCTCCTCTCTCTCTCTGCAGGCCTAGGGATGTCCAGTGGACTAGGATTAATGACACCTTACCTGAGAGGGCGGAGATCTCTGGCCCCACCCTGCAGGTGGCCCGTCTCAGCCAATCACACAACGGGACCTACCTGTGTCAGGCGCAGAACAACTACGGCCGTGCCGCTGACCACTACACGCTGCTGGTGTACGGTGAGCCACCGTCGCCATAACAACCACTGCCTTGCGGCGAGAAGTTGCCCTAAGGCACAGATCTAGGATTACCCTCCATATCCTCCGAATCCATTCACCGTCCAATCCTAGCGTAACTTTTGGAATGAGACACCAGAAGCGTATCACAGACACAGATGTAGACATCAAAAGCGTGAGTCACTTCATCAGTTGTTTATGCTTCACAGATGTGAGAGTGCGAGGGGGTCGGGCTAGGGGTTGAGTTGTTAACTCAGCATCTGTAGTCAGTATAGTCAGTGTACCCCATGGGTGTGGCCCCCTAGTGGTTACGCCTTTCACTGCAGCCTTCACATCTGAAGATCAGAGAGAGTGTAGGCGGAGGAGACAGAGGCGGGTGGTTGCGTAACATTTTGGGTTGCCGTAGGCTGCGCCCCCTCATACTCCCCCCTTCCCCTCCTCCCTTAATCCCCTCCCTCCTTACCCTCTCCTGAGCAGTGGCGGCGGGTGGCAGGAGCGGCAGGCGTCAAACAACACTAACTATCCTCCGTTGAGAGAGGAGGTGGGTGGGAATGCAACCTTTCATCTAGCCAGAGCAGCCATCGTCAGCCACCACCAGAGCTAAAGCCACACTCTCTCTCTCACTGTGCAGCACAAGTTAGGCATGCCTGGCTTTGAAGTACGTCCACGCTTCAAGAAAATGCCCTTCTCTTCTCTCTATCTTCTGTCTCCTAGAATGGTTCTTCTTCCTTGGTCTCTATCGTCCGTCTCCTAGAATGGTTCTTCTTCCTTGGTCTCTATCGTCCGTCTCCTAGAATGGTTCTTCTCCCTTGGTCTCTATCGTCAGTCTCCTAGAATGGTTCTTCTTCCTTGGTCTCTATCGTCCGTCTCCTAGAATGGTTCTTCTTCCTTGGTCTCTATCGTCTGTCTCCTAGAATGGTTCTTCTTCCTTGGTCTCTATCGTCCGTCTCCTAGAATGGTTCTTCTTCCTTGGTCTCTATCGTCCGTCTCCTAGAATGGTTCTTCTTCCTTGGGCTCTATCGTCCGTCTACTAGAATGGTTCTTCCTTGGTCTCTATCGTCCGTCTCCTAGAATGGTTCTTCTTCCTTGGTCTCTATCGTCCGACTCCTAGAATGGTTCTTCTTCCTTGGTCTCTATCGTCCGTCTCCTAGAATGGTTCTTCTTCCTTGGTCTCTATCGTCCGTCTCCTAGAATGGTTCTTCTTCCTTGGTCTCTATCGTCCGTCTCCTAGAATGGTTCTTCTTCCTTGGTCACTATCGTCCGTCTCCTAGAATGGTTCTTCTTCCTTAGAATGGGTCGTCCGTCTCTCCTAGAATGGTTCTTCTTCCTTGGTCTCTATCGTCCGTCTCCTAGAATGGTTCTTCTTCCTTGGGCTCTATCGTCCGTCTCCTAGAATGGTTCTTCTTCCTTGGTCTCTATTGTCCGTCTCCTAGAATGGTTCTTCTTCCTTGGTCTCTATCGTCCGTCTCCTAGAATGGTTCTTCTTCCTTGGTCTCTATCGTCCGTCTCCTAGAATGGTTCTTCTTCCTTGGTCTCTATCGTCGTCTCCTAGAATGGTTCTTCTTCCTTGGTCTCTATCGTCCGTCTCCTAGAATGGTTCTTCTTCCTTGGTCTCTATGTCCGTCTCCTAGAATGGTTCTTCTTCCTTGGTCTCTATCGTCCGTCTCCTAGAATGGTTCTTCTTCCTTGGTCTCTATCGTCCGTCTCTAGAATGGTTCTTCTTCCTTGGAATGTCTGTCTCCTAGAATGGTTCTTCTTCCTTGGTCTCTATCGTCCGTCTCCTAGAATGGTTCTTCTTCCTTGGTCTCTATTGGTCTCCTAGAATGGTTCTTCTTCCTTGGTCTCTATTGTCTGTCTCCTAGAATGGTTCTTCTTCCTTGGTCTCTATTGTCTGTCTCCTAGAATGGTTCTTCTTCCTTGGTCTCTATCTTGTCCGTCTCCTAGAATGGTTCTTCTTCCTTGGTCTCTATCGTCCGTCTCCTAGAATGGTTCTTCTTCCTTGGTCTCTATTGTCTGTCTCCTAGAATGGTTCTTCTTCCTTGGTCTCTATCGTCCGTCTCCTAGAATGGTTCTTCTTCCTTGGTCTCTATTGTCTGTCTCCTAGAATGGTTCTTCTTCCTTGGTCTCTATTGTCTGTCTCCTAGAATGGTTCTTCTTCCTTGGTCTCTATCGTCCGTCTCCTAGAATGGTTCTTCTTCCTTGGTCTCTATCGTCCGTCTCCTAGAATGGTTCTTCTTCCTTGGTCTCTATTGTCTGTCTCCTAGAATGGTTCTTCTTCCTTGGGCTCTATCGTCCGTCTCCTAGAATGGTTCTTCTTCCTAGAATGGTTCTTCTTCCTTGGTCTCTATCGTCCGTCTCCTAGAATGGTTCTTCTTCCTTGGTCTCTATTGTCTGTCTCCTAGAATGGTTCTTCTTCCTTGGTCTCTAATGTCTGTCTCCTAGAATGGTTCTTCTTCCTTGGTCTCTATTGTCTGTCTCCTAGAATGGTTCTTCTTCCTTGGTCTCTATCGTCCGTCTCCTAGAATGGTTCTTCTTCCTTGGTCTCTATCGTCCGTCTCCTAGAATGGTTCTTCTTCCTTGGTCTCTATTGTCTGTCTCCTAGAATGGTTCTTCTTCCTTGGTCTCTATTGTCTGTCTCCTAGAATGGTTCTTCTTCCTTGGTCTCTATCGTCCGTCTCCTAGAATGGTTCTTCTTCCTTGGTCTCTATTGTCTGTCTCCTAGAATGGTTCTTCTTCCTTGGTCTCTATTGTCTGTCTCCTAGAATGGTTCTTCTTCCTTGGTCTCTATCGTCCGTCTCCTAGAATGGTTCTTCTTCCTTGGTCTCTATTGTCTGTCTCCTAGAATGGTTCTTCTTCCTTGGTCTCTATTGTCTGTCTCCTAGAATGGTTCTTCTTCCTTGGTCTCTATTGTCCGTCTCCTAGAATGGTTCTTCTTCCTTGGTCTCTATTGTCTGTCTCCTAGAATGGTTCTTCTTCCTTGGTCTCTATTGTCTGTCTCCTAGAATGGTTCTTCTTCCTTGGTCTCTATCGTTCTTCCTAGAATGGTTCTTCTTCCTTGGTCTCTATTGTCTGTCTCCTAGAATGGTTCTTCTTCCTTGGTCTCTATTGTCTGTCTCCTAGAATGGTTCTTCTTCCTTGGTCTCTATTGTCTGTCTCCTAGAATGGTTCTTCTTCCTTGGTCTCTATCGTCTGTCTCCTAGAATGGTTCTTCTTCCTTGGTCTCTATTGTCCGTCTCCTAGAATGGTTCTTCTTCCTTGGTCTCTATTGTCTGTCTCCTAGAATGGTTCTTCTTCCTTGGTCTCTATTGTCTGTCTCCTAGAATGGTTCTTCTTCCTTGGTCTCTATTGTCCGTCTCCTAGAATGGTTCTTCTTCCTTGGTCTCTATTGTCTGTCTCCTAGAATGGTTCTTCTTCCTTGGTCTCTATTGTCTGTCTCCTAGAATGGTTCTTCTTCCTTGGTCTCTATGGTTCTTCTTCCTTGGTCCCTATTGTCTGTGTCCTAGAATGGTTCTTCTTCCTTGGTCTCTATCGTCCGTCTCCTAGAATGGTTCTTCTTCCTTGGTCTCTATCGTCTCCGTCTCCTAGAATGGTTCTTCTTCCTTGGTCTCTATTGTCTGTCTCCTAGAATGGTTCTTCTTCCTTGGTCTCTATCGTCCGTCTCCTAGAATGGTTCTTCTTCCTTGGTCTCTATTGTCTGTCTCCTAGAATGGTTCTTCTTCCTTGGTCTCTATTGTCTGTCTCCTAGAATGGTTCTTCTTCCTTGGTCTCTATTGTCCGTCTCCTAGAATGGTTCTTCTTCCTTGGTCTCTATTGTCTGTCTCCTAGAATGGTTCTTCTTCCTTGGTCTCTATTGTCTGTCTCCTAGAATGGTTCTTCTTCCTTGGTCTCTATTGTCTGTCCTAGTCTCCTAGAATGGTTCTTCTTCCTTGGTCTCTATTGTCTGTCTCCTAGAATGGTTCTTCTTCCTTGGTCTCTATTGTCTGTCTCCTAGAATGGTTCTTCTTCCTTGGTCTCTATCGTCCGTCTCCTAGAATGGTTCTTCTTCCTTGGTCTCTATTGTCTGTCTCCTAGAATGGTTCTTCTTCCTTGGTCTCTATTGTCTGTCTCCTAGAATGGTTCTTCTTCCTTGGTCTCTATTGTCTGTCTCCTAGAATGGTTCTTCTTCCTTGGTCTCTATCGTCTGTCTCCTAGAATGGTTCTTCTTCCTTGGTCTCTATTGTCTGTCTCCTAGAATGGTTCTTCTTCCTTGGTCTCTATTGTCTGTCTCCTAGAATGGTTCTTCTTCCTTGGTCTCTATTGTCTGTCTCCTAGAATGGTTCTTCTTCCTTGGTCTCTATCGTCCGTCTCCTAGAATGGTTCTTCTTCCTTGGTCTCTATTGTCTGTCTCCTAGAATGGTTCTTGGTCTCTATTGTCTGTCTCCTAGAATGGTTCTTCTTCCTTGGTCTCTATTGTCTGTCTCCTAGAATGGTTCTTCTTCCTTGGTCTCTATTGTCTGTCTGTCTCCTAGAATGGTTCTTCTTCCTTGGTCTCTATCGTCCGTCTCCTAGAATGGTTCTTCTTCCTTGGTCTCTATTGTCTGTCTCCTAGAATGGTTCTTCTTCCTTGGTCTCTATTGTCTGTCTCCTAGAATGGTTCTTCTTCCTTGGTCTCTAGAATGGTTCTTCTTCCGTCCGTCTCCTAGAATGGTTCTTCTTCCTTGGTCTCTATCGTCCGTCTCCTAGAATGGTTCTTCTTCCTTGGTCTCTATCGTCCGTCTCCTAGAATGGTTCTTCTTCCTTGGTCTCTATCGTCCGTCTCCTAGAATGGTTCTTCTTCCTTGGTCTCTATCGTCCGTCTCCTAGAATGGTTCCTTGGTCTCTTCCTAGAATGGTTCTTCTTCCTTGGTCTCTATGTCCGTCTCCTAGAATGGTTCTTCTTCTTCCTTGGTCTCTAGAATGGTTCTTCTTCCTTGGTCTCTATTGTCTGTCTCCTAGAATGGTTCTTCTTCCTTGGCTCTATCGTCGTCTCCTAGAATGGTCTCTCCTTGGTCCGTCTCCTAGAATGGTTCTTCTTCCTTGGTCTCTATCGTCCGTCTCCTAGAATGGTTCTTCTTCCTTGGTCTCTATTGTCTGTCTCCTAGAATGGTTCTTCTTCCTTGGTCTCTATTGTCTGTCTCCTAGAATGGTTCTTCTTGTCTCTATTGTCTGTCTCCTAGAATGGTTGTCTGTCTCTAGAATGGTTCTTCTTTGGTCTCTATCGTCCGTCTCCTAGAATGGTTCTTCTTCCTTGGTCTCTATTGTCTGTCTCCTAGAATGGTTCTTCTTCCTTGGTCTCTATTGTCTGTCTCCTAGAATGGTTCTTCTTCCTTGGTCTCTATCGTCCGTCTCCTAGAATGGTTCTTCTTCCTTGGTCTCTATTGTCTGTCTCTAGAATGTCTCCTAGAATGGTTCTTCTTCCTTGGTCTCTATTGTCTGTCTCCTAGAATGGTTCTTCTTCCTTGGTCTCTATTGTCTGTCTCTAGAATGGTTCTTCTTCCTTGGTCTCTATCGTCTGTCTCCTAGAATGGTTCTTCTTCCTTGGGCTCTATCGTCCGTCTCCTAGAATGGTTCTTCTTCCTTGGTCTCTATTGTCTGTCTCCTAGAATGGTTCTTCTTCCTTGGTCTCTATTGTCTGTCTCCTAGAATGGTTCTTCTTCCTTGGTCTCTATCGTCCGTCTCCTAGAATGGTTCTTCTTCCTTGGTCTCTATTGTCTGTCTCCTAGAATGGTTCTTCTTCCTTGGTCTCTATTGTCTGTCTCCTAGAATGGTTCTTCTTCCTTGGTCTCTATTGTCTGTCTCCTAGAATGGTTCTTCTTCCTTGGTCTCTATTGTCTGTCTCCTAGAATGGTTCTTCTTCCTTGGTCTCTATCGTCCGTCTCCTAGAATGGTTCTTCTTCCTTGGTCTCTATTGTCTGTCTCCTAGAATGGTTCTTCTTCCTTGGTCTCTATTGTCTGTCTCCTAGAATGGTTCTTCTTCCTTGGTCTCTATTGTCTGTCTCCTAGAATGGTTCTTCTTCCTTGGGCTCTATCGTCCGTCTCCTAGAATGGTTCTTCTTCCTTGGTCTCTATCGTCCGTCTCCTAGAATGGTTCTTCTTCCTTGGTCTCTATCGTCCGTCTCCTAGAATGGTTCTTCTTCCTTGGTCTCTATCGTCCGTCTCCTAGAATGGTTCTTCTTCCTTGGTCTCTATCGTCCGTCTCCTAGAATGGTTCTTCTTCCTTGGTCTCTATCGTCCGTCTCCTAGAATGGTTCTTCTTCCTTGGTCTCTATTGTCTGTCTCCTAGAATGGTTCTTCTTCCTTGGTCTCTATTGTCTGTCTCCTAGAATGGTTCTTCTTCCTTGGTCTCTATTGTCTGTCTCCTAGAATGGTTCTTCTTCCTTGGTCTCTATTGTCTGTCTCCTAGAATGGTTCTTCTTCCTTGGTCTCTATCGTCCGTCTCCTAGAATGGTTCTTCTTCCTTGGTCTCTATTGTCTGTCTCCTAGAATGGTTCTTCTTCCTTGGTCTCTATTGTCTGTCTCCTAGAATGGTTCTTCTTCCTTGGTCTCTATCGTCCGTCTCCTAGAATGGTTCTTCTTCCTTGGTCTCTATTGTCTGTCTCCTAGAATGGTTCTTCTTCCTTGGTCTCTATCGTCCGTCTCCTAGAATGGTTCTTCTTCCTTGGTCTCTATTGTCTGTCTCCTAGAATGGTTCTTCTTCCTTGGTCTCTATCGTCTGTCTCCTAGAATGGTTCTTCTTCCTTGGGCTCTATCGTCCGTCTCCTAGAATGGTTCTTCTTCCTTGGTCTCTATTGTCTGTCTCCTAGAATGGTTCTTCTTCCTTGGTCTCTATTGTCTGTCTCCTAGAATGGTTCTTCTTCCTTGGTCTCTATCGTCCGTCTCCTAGAATGGTTCTTCTTCCTTGGTCTCTATTGTCTGTCTCCTAGAATGGTTCTTCTTCCTTGGTCTCTATTGTCTGTCTCCTAGAATGGTTCTTCTTCCTTGGTCTCTATTGTCTGTCTCCTAGAATGGTTCTTCTTCCTTGGTCTCTATTGTCTGTCTCCTAGAATGGTTCTTCTTCCTTGGTCTCTATCGTCCGTCTCCTAGAATGGTTCTTCTTCCTTGGTCTCTATTGTCTGTCTCCTAGAATGGTTCTTCTTCCTTGGTCTCTATTGTCTGTCTCCTAGAATGGTTCTTCTTCCTTGGTCTCTATTGTCTGTCTCCTAGAATGGTTCTTCTTCCTTGGGCTCTATCGTCCGTCTCCTAGAATGGTTCTTCTTCCTTGGTCTCTATCGTCCGTCTCCTAGAATGGTTCTTCTTCCTTGGTCTCTATCGTCCGTCTCCTAGAATGGTTCTTCTTCCTTGGTCTCTATCGTCCGTCTCCTAGAATGGTTCTTCTTCCTTGGTCTCTATCGTCCGTCTCCTAGAATGGTTCTTCTTCCTTGGTCTCTATCGTCCGTCTCCTAGAATGGTTCTTCTTCCTTGGTCTCTATTGTCTGTCTCCTAGAATGGTTCTTCTTCCTTGGTCTCTATTGTCTGTCTCCTAGAATGGTTCTTCTTCCTTGGGCTCTATCGTCCGTCTCCTAGAATGGTTCTTCTTCCTTGGTCTCTATCGTCCGTCTCCTAGAATGGTTCTTCTTCCTTGGTCTCTATCGTCCGTCTCCTAGAATGGTTCTTCTTCCTTGGTCTCTATCGTCCGTCTCCTAGAATGGTTCTTCTTCCTTGGTCTCTATCGTCCGTCTCCTAGAATGGTTCTTCTTCCTTGGTCTCTATCGTCCGTCTCCTAGAATGGTTCTTCTTCCTTGGTCTCTATTGTCTGTCTCCTAGAATGGTTCTTCTTCCTTGGGCTCTATCGTCCGTCTCCTAGAATGGTTCTTCTTCCTTGGTCTCTATCGTCCGTCTCCTAGAATGGTTCTTCTTCCTTGGTCTCTATCGTCCGTCTCCTAGAATGGTTCTTCTTCCTTGGTCTCTATCGTCCGTCTCCTAGAATGGTCCTCCTTTTTCTGGCTCTTGTTCATTCTCCTTCTTGTTTTTGTTTCCCTTCCTCTCTCTCTGTCAACCAATCTTATTCCTTCTTTCTTTCACTACCCTCTTTCCTCCTGTTTTTCTCTTTCTATATATCTTACCCCACTCCTTCTCTCTAAATGTCTATATATCTTACCCCACTCCTTCTCTCTAAATGTCTATATATCTTTCCCTACTCCTTCTCTCTAAATGTCTATATATCTTACCCCACTCCTTCTCTCTAAATGTCTATATATCTTTCCCTACTCCTTCTCTCTAAATGTCTATATCTTACCCCACTCCTTCTCTCTAAATGTCTATATATCTTATCATCTCTTTGTTCTCTCTCCTCCTCTCTCTCTCTCTCTCTCTGCTTACCTCCTACTACTTTTCTCACCTTGGTAGTAGTTTGCCATCTTTTCTGGGTGTACTGTAGTTCAGAGCTCTCTGGAGGGTTCCTGTCTTGTTCAGTCCAAGAGGGACAGAGAGTGGGGGAGAAGAAGTAGGGAGAGAGGTCGAAGCCAGGTTAGTGTTCAGTTAGGGGCTTGCCCAAGTTGGATAAGCCACGCTTGCCTCTGGAAATCCCAAGGTGCACTGAGGTGGGGCGCCTGACAGGGCAAGGCTAAAACAGCTCACTATGACAGATCTGAAAAACGACCCCTCACACTGTCAACCAGCTCCCAGAGTTATCATGTACTCATCAGATTGTTGTTAGTTTGGATGGAGCGTTGGTTGGTTGCAGTCACCACCATTGTTAAGGAGCAAGATGGTGGTGGGATGGCGGTGGTCTGGTGGGATGGAGTGGTTGTGGTGAGATGGTGTGGTGGGGGTGCTGTGGGATGGCGTGGTGGCAGTGTGGTGGGATGACCTGGCGGTGATGTGGTGGGATGGCGTGGCGGCGGTGTGGTGGGATGGCGTGGTGGCACTGTGGTGGCACTGTGGTGGGATGGCGTGGTGGTGGGATGGTGTAATGGTGGTGTGTTGGGATGGTGTGGCGTGGAGGCGGTATGGTGTGGTGGTGGTGTGGTGGGATGGCGTGGTGGCACTGTGGTGGCACTGTGGTGGCACTGTGGTGGGATGGAGTGGTGGTGGGATGGTGTAACGGTGGTGTGGTGGGATGGCGTGGCGTGGAGGCGGTATGGTGTGGTGGTGGTGTGGTGTGATGGCGTGGTGGCACTGTGGTGGCACTGTGGTGGCACTGTGGTGGGATGGCGTGGTGGTGGGATGGTGTAACGGTGGTGTGTTGGGATGGTGTGGCGGCGGTGTGGTGGGATGGCGTGGTTGTGGTGAGATGGCGTGGTGGGGTTGCTGTGGGATGGCGTGGTGGCAGTGTGGTGGGATAACGTGGTGGCGGCGATGTGGTGGGATGGCGTTGTGGTGGGATGGCGTGGTGGTGGGATGGCGTGGTGTTGTGGGATGGCGTGGTGGTGGGATGGCATGGTGTGATGGGATGGCGTGGTGGTGGGATGGTGTGGTGATGGGATGGAGGTGTGGTGGGATGACATGGTGTGGCGGCGGTGTGGTGGGATGGCTTGGTGTGGCGGCGGTGTGGTGGGATGGCGTGATGGTGGGATGACATGGTGTGGCGGCGGTGTGGTGGGATGTCGTGATGGTGGGATGACATGGTGTGGCGGTGGTGTGGTGGGATGACATGGTGTGGCGGCGGTGTGGTGGGATGGCGTGGCGGCGGTGTGGTGGGATGGCGGTGTGGTGGGATGGCGTTGTGGTGGGATGGCGTGGTGGTGGGATGGCGTGGTGTGGTGGGATGGCGTGGTGGTGGGATGGCATGGTGTGGTGGGATGGCGTGGTGGTGGGATGGTGTGATGATGGGATGGCGTGGTGGTGGGATGGCATGGTGTGGTGGTGGGATGGTGTGGTGGTGGGATGGCGTGGTGATGGGATGGCGTGGTGGTGGGATGGCGTGGTGGTGGGATGGCGTGGTGTGATGGTGTGGTGATGGGATGGCGTGGTGGTGGGATGGCGTGGTGATGGGATGGCGTGGTGGTGGGATGGCGTGGTGGTGGGATGGCGTGGTGGTGGGATGGTGTGGTGGGATGGCGTGGTGATGGGATGGCGTGGTGGTGGGATGGCGTGGTGGTGGGTTGGCATGGTGGTGGGATGGTGTGGTGATGGGATGGCGTGGTGGTGGGATGGCGTGGTGGTGGGATGGCGTGATGGTGGTGTGTTGGGATGGCGTGGGAGAGGCAGGAGAAACAGCAAATATTAGGTGAAAAACCTGAATCCCAGGTGGTGTATTCTCCCTTGTGGCTCTGCACAGTCTTCTAATGACAGTGAGAAAGTCAATGTAGTGTCGGTTGTGACCAAATCAATGTGGAGCAGCGATAAGGGACGAGGCCTTCTGACCAGCGGCTAGATGACATTTAGCCTTGTGTTGTGAGTGACGCATAGCTTTACTACAGCACCGGAACAGAAAAACACACACAGGGAATGTTCAATCATACGTGAGTGTTTTATCTCTCTAGTTTAAGGAATGATATTTGAGAGAAATGTCGTTAACAACAACTTCAACATGCAAATGGGAAAACAGCCGTGAATATAGGTGTCTGAGTGGCGAGTGTACAGAATAACAATATGATAGGAGGATGCCTGGCGGTGTGCTGACTGGCTGTACAGCCGCATAGTAAATCAGCTTTAGAGAGAGAGAGAGTGCTCATAGAGCAATGGAATAGGAAAAGGAACAAGGGAATGTGGAAACGGAATGAAAGTGTGCGTGGGAGAGAGGAGAGTGATTAAGGTTGAGGTGAATCGCCTCTGAGGGAAAGAAGTGAGATTTGAGTAGAGAGAGGAGAGGATGTTGGAGGAGAGAGGAGAGGATGTTGGAGGAGAGAGGAGAGGATGATGGAGGTAGAGAGGAGAGAATTTTGGAGGAGAGAGGAGATGATGTTGGAGGAGAGAGGAGAGGATGTTGGAGGTAGAGAGGAGATGATGTTGGAGGAGAGAGGTAGTATATTACTACCAGTCAGTATATTACCACCAGTATATTACCACCAGTAATGTTGGAGGTAGAGAGGAGAGGATGTTGGAGTAGAGAGGAAAGGATGTTGGAGGAGAGGGGAGAGGATGTTGGAGGAGAGAGGAGAGGATGTTGGAGGTAGAGAGGAGAAGATGTTGAAGGTAGAGAGGAGATTATGTTGGAGGAGAGAGGAGAGGATGTTGGAGGAGAGAGGAGAGGATGTTGGAGGAGAGAGGAGAGGATGTTGGAGGAGAGAGGAGAGGATGTTGGAGGAGAGAGGAGAGGATGTTGGAGGTAGAGAGGAGAGGATGTTGGAGGTAGAGAGGAGAGGATGTTGGAGGAGAGAGGAGAGGATGTTGGAGGAGAGAGAAGAGGATGTTGGAGGAGATGAGAGGATGTTGGAGGAGAGAGGAGAGGATGTTGGAGGAGAGAGGAGAAGATGTTGGAGGTAGAGAGGAGAGGATGTTGGAGGAGAGAGGATGTTGGAGGAGAGAGAAGAGGATGTTGGAGGAGAGAGGAGAGGATGTTGGAGGAGAGAGGAGAGGATGTTGGAGGAGAGAGGAGAGGATGTTGGAGGTAGAGAGGAGAGGATGTTGGAGGTAGAGAGGAAAGGATGTTGGAGGTAGAGAGGAGAGGATGTTGGAGGTAGAGAGGAGAAGATGTTGGAGGTAGAGAGGAGAGGATGTTAGAGGTAGAGAGGAGAGGATGTTGGAGGTAGAGAGGAGAGGATGTTGGAGGTAGAGAGGAGAGGATGTTGGAGGTAGAGAGGAGAGGATGTTGGAGGTAGAGAGGAGAGGATGTTGGAGGTAGAGAGGAGAGGATGTTGGAGGAGAGAGAAGAGGATGTTGGAGGAGAGAGGAGAGGATGTTGGAGGAGAGAGGAGAGGATGTTGGAGGAGAGAGGAGAGGATGTTGGAGGAGAGAGGAGGGGATGTTGGAGGAGAGAGGAGAGGATGTTGGAGGAGAGAGGAGAGGATGTTGGAGGTAGAGAAGTCATTATTTATAAGTCTTCCCAGAATGTAGTTTTGATGGTCAAGAGATGAATCAGTGTACAACTAATTAGCCGACTGACCCTGACCATTAATCCCTCTGCCTCAGGTGACACACACACACACACACACACACACACACACACACACACACACACACACACACACACACACACACACACACACACACACACACACACACACACACACACACACACACACACACACACACACACACACACACACACATACACACACATACTGACCCATTCCTTAGTCAACTCTTTCTCTCACCGCCGAAGAACCATTTTAAGTTCTCTCTCTGACTCACATGTATGCATACCCACATGGATGACGCAAACACACACTTGTGTGTTGCATACAGTAAGTGACAGGAAAGCTGAGGTTGGACACTGACAGGATAGGGGGAGGATGTGGACGAGTGAATGAAGGCAGGCTGACAGGAAGAGGAGAGGAGGAGGAGGAGAGAGGGGTGAGGGTTAATCTGACGTAAAAGGAGTGGGAGAGGAAGAAGAGATGGAGGGTCTCAGGGCCAGTGGGAGAAGAGGGAGAGAGGGAGAGCAGATGGAAGAGTAGTTACCAATAAATTACTTTAGAACGAGGTGTGTGTGAGTGCGCGAGTGTGTGTGTGCGCGCGTGCGTGCGTGGCGCATGGCTCGTGAGAGAGAGGCGCACAGTGGTTCGATGAAACATATCTCTACTGCACCCTGCTGTTTCAAATGGACAGTTTGATGAAGTGTTTCACACACACTCACACACCGTGCTCCCAGCCTCTCACTAAATTCAACTGTCTCAGTCACTTAAAACCACTTAACTGTACCCTCACTGTCTCAATAGGCATTTTACCTTACCATTGTGTCAGTATCCAATCTATTGTCTCATATTGAATGTGTCTGTCCTATAACATTGTTCCACAGAGAATGCTTCCATCAAACACAATGTCTTCTGTCTCCCTAGCTACTGAGTCATAGACAATGTGTCTATGGTAGAAAATATGTCTGCATCCCAACCATTGTTTTATAGTGAATGTGTTGATGTCATTTGCCAATGTCTGTCTCCCTAGCTACTACTGTAGTCTGTAGTAACCATACCATCTAGAACAGTGGTCACCAACCTTTTCTGACTCAAGATCTTACCGCTAAGATTATTATTATCTATTTTTTAAACTATTTTTCTCCTCAATTTCATGGTATCCAATTGGTAAGTTACAGTCTTGCAACTCGCGTACGGACTCGGGAAAGGTGAAGGTTGAGAGCTGTGCGTCCTCCGAAACAGAACCCAGGAAAGCCGCATTGCTTCTTGACACAAAGCCCACTTAACCCGGAAGCCAGCCGCACCAATGTGTCGGAGGAAACACTGTACACCTGGCGACCATGTCAGTGTACACTGCACCCGGCCCGCCACAGGAGTCGCTAGTGCCGGCCAAACACTCCCTTAACCCGAACGACGCTGGGCCAATTGTGGCTCTCCCTCCCTCCGCTCTCCCTCCCTCTGCTCTCCCTCCCTCCGTTCTCCCTCCCTCCCTCTGCTCTCCCTCCCTCCGCTCTCCCTCCCTCTGCTCTCCCTCCCTCCGTTCTCCCTCCCTCCGCTCTCCCTTCCTCCCTCCGCTCACCCTCCCTCCGCTCTCCCTCTCTCTGCTCTCCCTCCCTCTGCTCTCCCTCCCTCCGCTCTCCCTCCCTCCGCTCTCCCTCCCTCTGCTCTCCCTCCCTCCGCTCTCCCTCCCTCCGCTCTCCCTCCTTCTGCTCTCCCTCCCTCTGCTCTCCCTCCCTCTGCTCTCCCTCCCTCCGCTCTCCCTCCCTCTGCTCTCCCTCCCTCTGCTCTCCCTCCCTCCGCTCTCCCTCCCTCCTTCCGCTCTCCCTCCCTCTGCTCTCCCTCCCTCCGCTCTCCCTCCCTCCGCTCTCCCTCCCTCCGCTCTCCCTCCCTCTGCTCTCCCTCCCTCTGCTCTCCCTCCCTCCGCTCTCCCTCCCTCGCTCTCCCTCCCTCCACTCACCCTCCCTCCGCTCTCCCTCCCTCCGCTCACCCTCCCTCCGCTCTCCCTCAAGCTGCTGAGAAAACAGGACACAGTCTTCCAGCTGATGACGAAACTCAAGTCGCACTGTATTATTTCTGCCTCATGCACCAAATCATGTTGTTACTCCTATGTCCAGAGAAAGTGAAATATTCCTCGATATTAAAAAAGACACAAGCCACTAATAATAACAAACGGAAGCTTATCGGAACACTTCTATACTCCTTCGTTGCAGCTGCAGTGCTGGTTGTAGCGTGAGTGGAAGTAGGGAGAAGGCACATTTTATGGCATATAAAAGTGTTGAACAGTGTTGACAAGCTGAATAACAACTTAAACATGAACTTACCCATAAAAACAGCAGCTCTTTGCTGTATTCGTTGAGTCTCTCTCTTGTTATGGTTTTGAAAGTTTTGAAATCTTTACTATATCAAATTTGATGTGCATTCGAGGTTTATGTTTTATAGTCTATGGCAGAGGAAACTGCAGACAGTGTTCTGATTGGCCAGTGGTAGGCCTATAGGTGTACTTGATAAGCTTCCTGGGCCCGCCAGGTAGGCGGAGTTATACCTTCAGACATATGTCATGGTTGAAAATGTCTTCCCGGCGCTAGGGCTGCTGAATCAAGTGCACCTACTGACAACAGTGCAAAACAAAGGCTTTATCGTTGGGTTTTTTACAAAAAACATTGCTGATCGACTAGGAATGCCTTGGAGATCGAGCAGTCGATGGCTCTCACCCGATTGGAGACCACTGATCTAGAACCTGTCTTTCATAGAAACTATGATTGTCTTGTAGAGTATAGTGTGTTATCCTTTCCTTGTCTGTTGTAGAGAATGTGTCTGTCACTACCATGGTCCTTCCCACCTCCCATCACGCCACCTCCCAGCCAATCACCCTCCTCATAACCCCCAGCTACGCACCGGACCCCCGAGGTAACGTACAGCCCTCCCTTACCCTTAACACACTCCTCCTCTCCATCTCTCCATCCTTCCCTTCCTTCATGGTCACAATCACTGCCTCTTAACAGCTCTTCTCCTCCTCTCCATCTCTCCATCCTTCCCTTCCTTCATGGTCACAATCACTGCCTCTTAACAGCTCTTCTCCTCCTCTCCATCTCTCCATCCTTCCCTTCCTTCATGGTCACAATCACTGCCTCTTAACAGCTCTTCTCCTCCTCTCCATCTCTCCATCCTTCCCTTCCTTCATGGTCACAATCACTGCCTCTTAACAGCTCTTCACCTCCTCTCCATCTCTCCATCCTTCCCTTCCTTCATGGTCACAATCACTGCCTCTTAACAGCTCTTCTCCTCCTCTCCATCTCTCCATCCTTCCCTTCCTTCATGGTCACAATCACTGCCTCTTAACAGCTCTTCTCCTCCTCTCCATCTCTCCATCCTTCCCTTCCTTCATGGTCACAATCACTGCCTCTTAACAGCTCTTCTCCTCCTCTCCATCTCTCCATCCTTCCCTTCCTTCATGGTCACAATCACTGCCTCTTAACAGCTCTTCTCCTCCTCTCCATCTCTCCATCCTTCCCTTCCTTCATGGTCACAATCACTGCCTCTTAACAGCTCTTCTCCTCCTCTCCATCCTTCCCTTCCTTCATGGTCACAATCACTGCCTCTTAACAGCTCTTCTCCTCTCCATCTCTCCATCCTTCCCTTCCTTCATGGTCACAATCACTGCCTCTTAACAGCTCTTCTCCTCCTCTCCATCTCTCCATCCTTCCCTTCCTTCATGGTCACAATCACTGCCTCTTAACAGCTCTTCTCCTCCTCTCCATCTCTCCATCCTTCCCTTCCTTCATGGTCACAATCACTGCCTCTTAACAGCTCTTCTCCTCCTCTCCATCTCTCCATCCTTCCCTTCCTTCATGGTCACAATCACTGCCTCTTAACAGCTCTTCTCCTCCTCTCCATCTCTCCATCCTTCCCTTCCTTCATGGTCACAATCACTGCCTCTTAACAGCTCTTCTCCTCCTCTCCATCTCTCCATCCTTCCCTTCCTTCATGGTCACAATCACTGCCTCTTAACAGCTCTTCTCCTCCTCTCCATCTCTCCATCCTTCCCTTCCTTCATGGTCACAATCACTGCCTCTTAACAGCTCTTCTCCTCCTCTCCATCTCTCCATCCTTCCCTTCCTTCATGGTCACAATCACTGCCTCTTAACAGCTCTTCTCCTCCTCTCCATCGCTCCATCCTTCCCTTCCTTCATGGTCACAATCACTGCCTCTTAACAGCTCTTCTCCTCCTCTCTTCGCTGTCCTTTTCTTGTCACTGACACCCTTTGTCTGCTTTAACCTTCATTTTTTTTTTTTTTATTTATTTCACCTTTCTCATTTACAGCTGCGACCTGGCCAAGATAAAGCAAAGCAGTGCGACAAAAACAACAAGAGTTACACATGGGATTAACAAATGTACAGTCAATAACACAATAGAAAAATCTGTATACAGTGTGTGCAAATGAAGTAAGGAGGTAAGGCAATAAATAGGCCAATAGTGGTGAAGTAATTACAATTTAGCAATTTACACTGGAGTGATATATGCACAGATGAGGATGTGCAAGTAGACATACTGGTGTGCAAAAGAGCAGAAAACCCCAAAACAAATATGGGATGAGGTAGGTACTGGTTAGATGGGCTATTTACAGATGGGCTGTGTAGAGCTGCAGCGACCGGTAAGCTGCTCTGACTGCTGATGCTTAAAATTAGTGAGGGAGATATAAGTCTCCAACTTCAGTGATTTTTAAAAATTAATTCCAGTCATTGGCGGCAGAGAACTGGAAGGAATGGAAAGGAAGGTCCTTAACTGGCCTTCCCACACACGCTCTCACACACGTACACACACACATTCCACCACTCTCATCAATGGCTGGCTGATGCTGTGCTATGGCCACTCAGTGTTGGGGCTGTGTCAGTGTGTAAGTCCCATTGGGTGGGAGCACACAGGTACTGTGTTATTGTTATAGACCCAGGGATGGGACGGCCATAGGACTTCTGAGAGACATAAGGATCTGTGGGTGGAATGACACATACGCACGCACACACGTATATGTACGCATACATACACACTCACATACACACACACACACGCAGGGCCAGCTCTAGCCTTTTGGGGGCACTAAGTGAGATTTGGTTGTATGTTTTGAAGTTGATTTCCTGCAGTTCAACACATTTTGCCATGGGGTGGAGAGAACTTTGAAAATATTATTAAAAAGTTCATATAATTGTTGCTCATTTTGCCATGGGGCAGAGATACATTTTTGCTGATGTAAATCAACTTTTCTGCAAATCTACACATTTTACCTGGTTGGCGCTGCACACAGTCCAGCTCGTCCTCACCCAGCCCGTTTTTCGTGCCTCCCTTCTCGGAGAACCTCTCTTGTACCTCTCTGAACTCAGCAGCAGACAGAGAGCCCCTGCCACTCTCCTACGTAACTCTTCAGGAGCAGTGTTGTGTTGCGATGGTTCCTGAGCTGGGGCACTGCCTAGAGGGAACCGTTTCTGCAGGACCTTTTGGGGACGCTGTACCAGTGAATGTGTGTACCCTCTTTGAGTCGCTCAATACGCTACAGGTTAAGGACAGCCCACCAAATATCTTTGAGTGCCAACTGCGCCTCTGG